>NW_024632287.1:0-1132 GCF_008729295.1 Plectropomus leopardus
GATGCAATGAACACAGGTCAGGAGGAATTGGCTGGATTTGCAATGACAGAGAGAGATAATACATATTGTAGAGCAGACTGCAATATAGACCGCTCTGCGCACATCTTCACAGAGACATGGTTAACTCCTAACATCCTGGATCAACCTATTGCACTGGATGGGCGGACCTTGTTCAGAGCCAATAGTACACAAGACAATTTCATTTTCAAAAAATGCACTGCATAAATTGTGTGATGCAATCAACAGCAACATGTCCAAGCAACCGGATGAAATTTTCATAGTAGCTGATATTTATTGTCAATCATCCAAAAACTCAAATGGTGTGGCAAGATCAAGGACATATTTGAATTTCATAAATCTACCTTCTTGTACCTTCAAAATGGAACAAGCATCATAATGAATGTTCAAAAAGAGGATTCTAACTTTCGTGGGTAGGAATGATTGCAGGCAATAAACAGTATCTGACAAAAAGGAACATAATTGCAAAAAAAAAAAAAAATAGGACTTTATATTCATGCAATGAACTCTTCTACTGTCGTATACTACATCAAACAATTCTAAAAATACAAATGTGTGAAACATAAACTGTAATGAACAATTTTGTTTTCTTGATTCGATTTCGATTCGATTCGATTCGATTCGATTCAATAGTGATTCAGTTGCTTTGATATTGATTCAGTTATGTGTGTTGATGTCAGAAACAACCAGATAATCTAAACAAATACCTTCTGATATGTGTTCAATAAACAATCTGTATTGATTCAGAGAAAACTGACAGCAAAACTTATTTTACCATTACATTATTCTTTATTAAGTAAAAATTAATATTAAAATAAATTGAAAGTCCAGAAAAGTGCACATTTTTTTCTGAGCCAAACTTAACAAAAGTAATAAACATTTATGCAGGATTTATCTGCCTGTGTTTGTGTGTGAGCCACAGTTTTAGTGTTAGCAACAGGTTGTAAAACATCTGCGTGGTGTCGGCTCAAATGGTTATGTAGGTTTGTCGTAGTGTTGCAGCATTTTAACACTGACACGCGAGGCTCACACAAGACGTAACTACTATTGACTTCTGAATCCAAACATCGACTTTTACTGTTGACAGCGCTGATTTTAACACACTGCTATCCCG
>NW_024632288.1:0-2370 GCF_008729295.1 Plectropomus leopardus
TTCAAACCATACTTCACTTTGAAGGTCACTGCCTCTTTAGTGTTTCTAGTAGTTGTCTGTAAGTTTGTGTTTTACATGTATTGCATGTATAGCATAGACTCCCATTGGAGACACTTTAACCAATGAATTAAGCCCCTTTTCCACTGCACAGCAAATCCATTAGCACCTGTTAAAAAAAAATTTAACCAACACTTTTTTAATATAATATGAAAGGTAACAATTGGCAATTGGACCAAATGCTTCTGCAGTAGTAACGAGTATGTATCAGCTCCAGCTATGATCAGCATCTACGGAAACACAACACCCAGCTGAACGCACTAATTTACAAACCCTTAACAGGCAAGATGCAATGACAGCCACCAAAACTTGTCGAAACATCAATCCGAATGAGTCTGCACCAAGTTTGAATGATAGACTTAATTAATAAGAGATATATAAAAAGAAGTAACCACTGCCTCCACCCATGCTGCTTTATTCACTGTTAACTAACCTTCCAGCCTGTCCCTGACATTGAATGTGAGACACCAAAATAAACAACATAAATACACACACACACACACACACACACACACACAGAAAGACATACTTGTCTACTGCAGAGCTGTGTACACGGCTCTGGTCTACTGGCAATGGGAAAGGAGTCTATGAGCTATTTTGAGCAGGTTTAACTGTGTTTAAAAGACCAACTTACACATGCTAATTTTGGTGGGAAAAGGGTATCGGGATTTTTCACTGAAAGATGACTTAAATGATTAATCATTTATCAAAAAATGTTGCTGTTAAACGAATAACCAATTAAGTGACTAATTGTTTTAACTTTAAAAGTTGCTTAATTCAATCTAATCCAAGCTGCAATGAATACAGAGGGAAGACAAACTGTAAAGGGTGTCAGAGTGGAAAGCAATGTATATGGATAACACAAAATATTTTCCTGATAAGTTAGAGTCCTTACTGAAGGATAGAGGGCATCGCATTGTACTGATTGTGAAGCCCCTTGAGGCAAATTTGTGATATTAGCGGTGTTGTGCATTTTTCGTTTACCAAAAGCTAGCTCAAAGGTCAGCACACACAGATTAAATGATCTAGTTCACATTTATAGCTCACAATTTGAATTTTAAAGTTTAAAGTCTAACTAAATAGTCTAAAAGTCTCTTCCTTTCGGATCCAGCCTGCAAAATTTAAGTAAAAACTTCAGATTTTTTCTATTGGAATCTCTACTAATTAGCCTGACCACAGCTCATCTGAGATCAACACATAATAATACGAAACCTGAGCCAGACTAAGCTCGACTGCCCCAAAATGTACTAGTCCACTTCTAATGCCCGGGACACACCGCTTGTGTGACGGCGCAAGCCACACGTGTCTCCAGCAAAAAATGGACCAGCTTGGTGGATCACCAACTCCCCACACTGAATTTCCCCACCAGAGAAGCTCCCTGCTCCAGCCAGAAGGACAGAGAGCCCGGCACAGAACCTGGGAGCTGTCCGGTGCTGAAACGGATGAAGCAGTTACAGAAAAAGAGACGGGTATGATATAAATCAGCCAATCAATAAATCAGTATATAATATTTATAATACATGTTGGATTTACATTGTAAATAAATTATTATTTAAAAATTAATCACAGAGTGCTTACTTTTTAAACTTTTTAATTATTTTTTTTAATAGCGCTCATTTTCTGACTTTTCGGGACACGTTGGACTTGGACTGACATTGAAAAATCTACTGGTAGCGGCATTGCCTGTATTGCCAGTTGTACTTTCCATACAAGCATTGTGTCAAAGTATATTCCCACCACAAAGTGTTTCCCCCCTGCCAAGTGTTTACCTCCTGTTAAACTGCGTCATACATTGTCATGTTCATCAGTTGAAATCGAACATGTTCAGTTCACCATTTCACAAAAAACATGAGTACATTCAATGAACGTGCTCTGGAATTCGATGGCTAAAAATAAAGTGTAACTGACTTGTCAAGATAATAATGAAAATAAACCTAATGATGCCATCAGGGGTTTCTCAAATTGAATGTGAGGCTTCAAATTTGAACAGATCAAAACTAAAAGAAGATTATTATGGTTGCAATGATGCACAACTGGGATCCAGTTGAGCCGTGCTTTGAGCTTAAACGAAAGACATCTCAAACATTCAACCACAGCATTTTTTAATCTGTCTCTCATGAGTCTGCCAGCTATATGGAGACATAATCAATAAATCAGTGGGTTAGAATGTTACTAGTACTGGACTTATCAATACTGCAGTGTCAGTGTGCAGGAATGTCTGACCTGAACTGATTCATATTTCATCAGACTGAATACACACACACACACACACACACACACACACACACACACACACACACACACACTATGTAT
>NW_024632289.1:0-3920 GCF_008729295.1 Plectropomus leopardus
GGAGGAGAACCTCGGGAGGAGAACCTCGGGAGGAGAAAGAGGAGCAGCCGCTGCCGTTAGCTAACCATGCTAACTGAGCTAACATTACCGAAGCGGAAATAAATAAAGTTTACTCACCGCAGCACGCGCTTCCACTGACGTCATGTTTGAACGGAGACTTGACGACACGAGCCGGTGATTTATTTTCAGCTCCGACCGGACAGATTTACCGACGAGCTCCGTGAACACCGGAGATTTCTGCAGGTAAACAACACGGAGACCAGCAGCTTTCAAATAGCGCTCCGCCTCATCTGATTGGTTCCTGCTCCCAGAGGACGCTCCTGATTGGCTGACAGCCAATGAGGTCAGAGAGACGGAAATTGAATAATAAAAGTAAAACAAAAGTAATACTACTAATAATGCGTAACAGATTGTACATTGTAATGCAGCATGATGAACACATTTAAAAAACATAATTTTATATTTTTTATACAAATGTACATTCTCTGTATAAATCACATATTTTATATTTGGGATTTTTTTACAAACTGGTTTGAAATTAAGGCATGTTATAAATAAATAATATTTTGTACTTTCAGAGTTATTTTTTTCAACCAACATCAGTCCTAATCTGTTTATCAAAAAATCATGAAATACTCATAATTTTAGCCCTTTAAATGCCACTATGTTTTTAGTAACTATTTTGTATTTTAGCAACATTTTGTGTATTTTAAATTGTACAAAAACATCAACATCAACTGGTGGTACCTGTGAAAAATGAAAAGAACATCAGGAATCATACACATTTTTAACAATACATTTCCAGGACTTTCAGGCAAATTTTAAAGACCACACATTATCTGAAACAACCACCGATACACCTTTTTAGTTCTTTGTCATTGTATATCATAGATTTTTAAAGTATATATTTCTGAGAAAAAATAATGAGAAAACGATCAGAATTGAATATTCAAATATAACGTAGGAACTGTTCGTTAATTATGAGAAGGGAGGGGGTGGTACAAAAAGGGTGAGGCATGTCAAATAACTTTTAATCATTGGGGAACACAACTTTAAATAACGGTTTAGTTTTTTTTGTGGCAGATTTTTAAAGAAAACATGTTTTAAAAATCTGCAGTCATGGTTTCTTAAAAAGAAAATATGTTTGATGATTTTTTTTTTAAAGAAAAAATGTGGCCCATTTCCATTCTTTACATTTTTGGGATATTTTAAAGAAAAAGAGGCCCAATTTAAACAAAAAAAAAAAAAGAGAGAACATGCTTTCCAAACCCGCATGCATAATTTTTGCCCCTTTTTTTGTCTTTAAATTAATTAAAAGAAAAAATGTTAGCATTTTTTTTCTTTGAAAAAATATTGGTGTTTAATTTTTAAGGGGGAGGGCTATTCAATTTCCTTTTCTATGATTCATTTTCTATATTTTTCTTTAATTTTTAAAAAATTGTGGGCTTTTTTTCCTTTAAAATTCTTGGCGATTTTTTTGAAAAAAAAAAAGTTGAGATTTTCATTTTATGTTTAGTCTTTCCAAATTGTTTCAAGACCTGGAAATTGCTTTTTGCAGATTATCCTGTTTTTTCATGTCAGTATGAACACTGGACCATATTTATACTTCAATGAAGACATAAAAAATAAAAAATAAAAATTCTGACATCAACATCCAGCCGACCTCAAACAGGCTCCGGAAACAAGAGTCACAAAGAAACTTTATATAGTTTTCAAGTATTCAAAACTGTTAAATAAGTACAAGATGTGTTCACATGATTTACATATCGGACAATATATGCACTGTCCATTTTTAATTCTCTTTACGTTTCCCACTACCCACGCAACACGCTAAAATGTCCGCAAACTATTCACATTGTTTTCTTCTTTTTTTTTTCTTTTTTTTTTTAATTTTTTGAATCAATTGGAAATCTTGACAGCTGTCTATTGGACAAAGACCACACAGACGTTACACCTGGAACAGTTTACAGTGTAGGATGGAGACGTCCGACTGACGAGGACTGAGCCAGGATCAGAACAGGTGAATTAGCTGCTGGTGATATGAACAGTACATATTAACACGGGGAGGAGACGTGGGTTAACATTCGATCTCAGTTGATCCCTTGATCTGTTGGACAGTTTGTTTATTTCCACACAGAAACAAAAATTAAATAATATACAGAAGGACTGACAGTGAAGTGTTTCAATATTTCTCGGGGGAGCAGATGGCTTCGCATTGTCACTTTTCATCGATTAGTTACAAATTTGGTCTAAATGTGTCCAAAAGCTCTTTGTTAAGGCACCTAATGCTGTTGGATCGACTGTTTTTCTACCTTTTTTTCTCCTGCAAACTAAAAATAAAATAAATAGGCTACAAACACAACTGGTATCGTGAATTTCTGCAGATTTTTTTGGGGGCCTGTTGGAAGTTAATGCTGCCACCATAAAGAGTTAAACATGACAGAAACTCAAACACGATGGTGAGGAAACAAAAGTAGCACCATAGAGAAAATAATACACGATTCTACGCTAAAAAAACAAACAAAAAAACATTTCAGACAACGTGATTTTTCCTCCCCAAACTCGACCTTGTTAACGTCCAAAAATCGGATAAATTAAAAGTGAGACTGGGCTTAAATAAATGTCGAGCTGTGAGCCAGTCTTTCTGTACATTACTTTTCAGATTTTAAAAAGCATATAGGTAGCCTTAATGTATGGATTTGGTTTGTTTTTGTTTTTTTGTGCCATGTTCTCATTATTCAGCAGCTCCGAACACTCAGTCTTTACTCCGATGATTATCAAACCCTGTGTGCTTTTCATTTTTTGGACTTCTGCAGCTTAATTAATTAATTTATTTACAGCGCTCTGGAGTCGATTCACTGGGAAAAACTCTGCGGCTCCGTTTAAATTGTTCGTGTCATAACTGTGACAACTGTAAACAAACTGAACACACACTGTAGCTGCACACGCACGTCGTTACTGCCAACACACGCTCAGATTTTTGCAGCACGTTTTGGTGCGTGTTTGACGTAATAACGGCGACAGCTGTTTGTGGTGAATAAAGGTCGGACAGAAGCATGATTGAACGTCTACAGAGAGAAAAATGATTAACGTACTCGGTAAATAATGATGATAATAATTTGTGATTTACTGGAATTCAAGTCAGCCCCTCCAGGATTTACGCAGCCAGTGACCCGTGAATTCTGCAAGACTTTACAATTTTGTCAAATCAGAAAAACTTTACTTCAAATTTTAATACTTAAATCAGGTGAGAGCTCGGCTCCTCCGCTCTCTCCGTTTATCATGAGACACACCCACGGTGACAGGGCTAACTGTAAGCAGCACGTTACCCGACAGATATTAAGAGGTTTAACGACAGTGGAGCTGTTTGTTGTGAGATTAGCAGCTCGGTGTCCGATAATAAACCTTTGAAACCTCAGAAAATTGGATGGATTTTTCTGAAAAGCATAGTAAGACGGCAATGAGCGACTTGAGAGGAACCGACCCAAAAATAAGCAAGAAATCACAAGAAGTACAAGAAAATTACTTGAATATTAGCACAAAAAAAGAAAAAACAAACAGATAAGTAAAAAAAAAAAAGCACAAAAAAAGCTTAAAAATATAATTATTCTGTCATCAGAAATATTTTTTCAATTTTCATGTGCCTCTGAATTTTCACTGCAAAAAGAAAAAGAAAAAAAAAAGAAATTGCACAAAAAAAGCTTAAAAATGTAATTATTCTTTTCATCACTAATATTTTTGTCTTTACCAAATTTTCATTGTAAAAAAAAAAACAAAACAAACAAACAAACCTGGCAACGTTCATGACGTTCTTTCAGAAAAGCTGCTGTGAAATGAGGCTTTTTCAGCCTGTGAAATCCTGGAGGGACTGAGAAGCGATTCTTCACCAGAACTGCTGAGATAATGAAAACATGGCTCCC
>NW_024632290.1:0-1236 GCF_008729295.1 Plectropomus leopardus
GAGGAGACGAGAGGAGACGAGAGGAGCGGCGAGGAGTCTGTCTGTCTGTCTCAGTGTCTCTGTCTGTCTGTCTCAGTGTCTCTCTCTCTGTCTGTCTTAGTGTCCCTTGCCCCCCTGTGTCTCTCTGTATTTAGTCCCGATTGTCTTCCAGATGACCAGGTCTCTGTCTCTGTGTCTCGGTGTTTTGTCTCATTGTTTCCGGTTCACTGAGGAGATTGAATATCGACCGTCGCTGACCCGGACCAGCTGGCCCCGCCCACCGACAGAGGGGACGGCAGCCATGTTGGTGGTCCTGAGCTCTGTCCACAGCCGTCTGTCTGTCTGTCTCATACCTTTTCGTCTGTCTCAAACCTGTCTGTCTGTCTGTCTGTCCGTCTCTCTGTCTCATACCTATCTGTCTGTCTCATACCTGTCTGTCTGTCTGTCTGTCTGTCTGTCTGTCTCTCTGTCTCATACCTATCTGTCTGTCTCATACCTGTTTGTCTGTCTGTCCAGGACATTTGGACAGAAATCAGCTGACGTTAATGTGTTCTCATCTCAAAGGGTTAAAGCTGTAAAGGAGTCTGAGCAGGACAGTAAACCTGGTCCAGGTCTCAAAGGGACAAAGGCAGGACAGTAAACCTGGTCCAGGTCTCAAAGGGACAAAGGCAGGACAGTAAACCTGGTCCAGGTCTCAAAGGGTTAACAGTGTTTGATCATAAAGTAAACAGACTTTACACTTTTACCAGAAAGTAAAAATACACAACTTAGTCATATATTTATGATATTTAGTGTACATGTGCAGACCAAAGTTTTGGACATTTGTTTGTACAGTTTGTCCTGACAGGGACATGAAGGACAGGGACATGAAGGACGGTGACATGAAGGACAGGGACATGAAGGAGGAACCCAATAAACTGAGATGTTTCAGTGTGCACCAAAGTGGAGGACAGAAGGACAGAGGGACAGACAGAAGGACAGACAGGTGTATGTGACTCACGTTGTCTGACTCTTGTAGACTCCTGTGTCCTCCTCTGTCCTCGTCCTGGAGGTGTCCTGTCCCCTGTCCACATCCTGTCCCCTGTCCTCGTCCTGTCCTCTGTCCTCCTCCTGTCCTCTGTCCTCCTATTGTCCCCTGTCCTCCTCCTGTCCCCTGTCCTCTGTCCTCCTCCTGTCCTCTGTCCTCGTCCTGTCCTCTGTCCTCTGTCCTCTGTCCTCTGTCCTCGTCCTGTCACGTCCAGTCGCAGCTGTTGTGGT
>NW_024632291.1:0-7629 GCF_008729295.1 Plectropomus leopardus
TAATAATTAAACTAAAATCTTCTCAGCATGTAGTATCTTAAAAATAATTTATTTTTTATGTGCTTTTTTTCATCTTGAAACACGAGAAAAACCTGGCATTTAAAGGGTTAACATTCTTAAAATTAATGAATATTTGATATCTATGATTTGGTTTGTTAAAATTAACAAAATTGAAATAGAAAATGATATTATGTATAATATTTTTTAAAGTTTGATTTTGAAAAGTGCATTTGCGCCAACACAAAATAATAATGTATAAAAAATGAATGTTGCTGCTAAAAACTGACATATCTCAGGCTGTGATGGTAATTTAAAAAAAAAATCTACTTAGTAAGTTTTTAAATCTAAAAATATAGTGACATCATGACAAAAACCTGCAATATGAAGGACTAAAATTCTGAAAATTAATGAATATTTGATTTTTCTGATTAGGATCGATGTTGATTAAAAAAAATAATCTTTATGAAATTAGAAAATAATAAATATGTATAATCTCTTTCTGAATGTGAGTATTTGACACTGCACAAAAAATGTATAAAATTCAATGTTGCTTTTGTTTTTTTTTTTTTCATATAAAAACAGTGGCGTCGTGGAGAAAAAAAAAGGTATTTAAAAGGTTAAAATTCAGAAAATTAATGAATATTTGATATTTATGATTAGGACTGATGTTGGTTAAAACATGAACTCAATGAAAGTAGAAAATAATATTAATGTATATTTTTCACAGCCTGATTTTGAAAACTGCGTTGTGTGCAGAGCGATATGAGTGTGGGCACTGAGGGGTTAATGAGATCTGAGGAGCCACAAACAGCTGAGACTCTCTGCTTCTTTTAAAAACTGTTTATTCAGGCCAATCACATTAAGATACACTCAGAGTCAGTAGTTACGGAACAAATTTCCTCCTAAAATGCAAATTAAGTGTTTAAAAACAAATCCCTGATTAAAAAAAAAAAAAAAAAAAAAAATCACTTAATGTTTTAAAAACGGGCCGTACCGTTACAATCGACCGCTCCGTGATCACGCACACACCCGTCACACACACACATCAAACGTCCGACCTGCGTCTCTGCTGGAAACCGCACTGATCGTCCCGGTCAGTGCGCTCGGGCTCTACACAAAATCTATCGCTAAAAACGGTTTGATTGCGAAGCAACAGAAAACGTGTGCAGCTCGGGTTTGTGTCTCCGGATTTTTTTTTTTTTTTTAGCTTTGCACTTGAACGTGTTGCTCACTTGGCCTTGGCGAAGCCCACTCTGTTGTTGTCCCGGTCAAAGACGGTGTAGTACTGACCGATGAACACGTCTCCCAGAATCCACAGCGGCCCGGCGGGCGGCGGGATGTCCAGACCCATGAAGCCGCTCAGACACATCGTCTTCCCGCCCTGACTCACCTGCAGAGGTAAAAACACGGAGTCAGAGACGAGCTGCCGAAATGTTTCCAATCAATCAAACCAAAACGAGAACTCCCTCCTCAGAGCGACTCACGCAAAGCTGAGCGCCTTTCACGATATTCGGTTCGTTCGGACAACGCACGAAAGCTGGCGGCCGCAGCAGGAGGCGGCGACAAAAAGCTCAAATCTTTATCGGTCTGTTCGCAGCCTACAGTTACTGTAAACGTAACCTGGTTCATTTACAGGAATTCTCCCGTAAATCTGCAGCACAGCTGAGTGATCCTGTCTGCCGTTAACCCTTCGGTTCCTTCCTTCGGTGAAATGATTGAAAAACAGACTCTGGACAGTTTATGATGGATGTATGTAAGTCTCACAACATCAACTCTGTTCACAGAAAAGAAACTTCAAATAAAAAAATCTGCAGCTGCCTCGAACTGCGAATTATCGCCATCGACGATGGCGTCAGAGCGAGTCGGGTTTGGCTCGGACACAAATCTAACCAGCATGAATTGCTGGTCAGAACTGGTCAGAACTGGTTAGTCTCGAACGAACCAACAGAGCGGTGAAGAGACGACGTATTTTTGTAGGCCAACCCCGAAGTTAGCATCGCACTGGTTCCCTCATCAAAAACCTTACGGGATTTTCGGTTATCGCCAAAAATGAGCTCTGTGCCGAACACGAGTTTATGGTACTTGCAGGTTTTGTCCGTGATAATCTTCACAAATGAACGTTTGTGTGTTTGAAGCATAAATCAAATCGGCAGACGCAAACAGCTGTTAGGCTATAAACCAACGAGATCGTGGTCACCACGTAGAAAACACTACAAACACGGTAAAAACACGTTCAAACGCAGTCGAAAACATTATAAACAGATAAATGTACAAGTTGGAGCGAGACTCTGTTAAGCTGTAAAGGCTAAAGTGGGTTTAATGAGTTTCGGTGTCGCTGTGACGACGTTTAACGACAAACACTGTCGTCCCATTCAGCCGCTTGTTAACGACCGCCTTTTTTTAAAACCTTAAAAGTTCAAAAACGTACTTTATGTTGCAGAGCAACACGTCTAAATATATTTAGCTTGTGTTAACCACAGACCTTATTTAAGGCGTTTTACCGAAAACCCATAAAAAATCCCGGAGACTTTAAGACGAGGGAACCGGAAGAGCGAAAAGGCTAACGGACTTGTGCGTTTTCGGACTCATTACGTCACCGCTCTCTCGCGCAGGACTCGCCTCTCCGTCACCTCCCGCTGGATCACAAACGTGGCCGCTGAGCTCAGACTCACCTTCAGGATGTACTGCTCTCCGGTCAGAGCGTAGGTCTGCCCGCCGACGCTGAAGCTGATGACCGGCAGCGTTGGGATCTTGTCACAGTTCACCATGTACTGAAACGAGCAGGCAAGAGTTAAACTCGGCACTTTAACGACAACACGGAAAATAAACTCCGGAAACTGCATTTACTTTACAGGGTGATTCGATTTCGTGTTTTCTCAGAGCAACAGAGTTTGTTTGAGTTTCATCTTTTAAAAATCAAAGTTTGTTTGCTTCATCAGAGCGTGTTAAACCCCGCCCCCACAGGCTTTTTTGGCGGTTTTGGGGTTTTGCAGCCTGAAATGTCTCATTTCAGGGGAGCTTTGCATGAAAAATGCAGTGAATGACTCAATGATTTCGGCAATTTTTTTGTAGTAATTTTGTTTTTTTTTTAATAATAACCTATTATTTTTTTAATAATAATTTTTAAAAATATTTTTCTGTTATTCAAATATATTCGTTTATCTGTTTTCAGTTCAGGGATTTGGATGTTCTTTTTTTTTTTTTTTAATGTCATTTAAAGGTTTGTAAGAAAAATATGATCAAAAATAAATAAATGAATCCTAAATTAGTTGTTTGGGGTCGGTTTGCTCTGCTCGTCAGGTTTTTAGAAGAAGTCTGTACGTCTCTAACAATTTATCCTCGATAAAAAAAACGTTTATCGTCATAAAAAGTGCATGAAAGAGGTCATCAGGATCAGAAACGGCTGATTCTGCGGCTCTCTCTATGCGGGTTTCCATTCGGCGTATTTTATATTCGCAATTTCAATTTGTGTAATTTGAGGGTTAATGGAAACCCGCCAGTTACGGAGAGACAGCTGAGCAAACCTACACGCTGCACGCATTTTAACCCTTTGAAATCTGAGCAAACGGGCTTAATCTTTTCAACAGAATGGAGAGAAAGGCAACGAGCAACTTTAGAAATGGTCAAAAACATTTGAAATTTGAAATTTGTAAAAAAAAACAAAAAGTAACTTTTGTAACTAAGAAATTAAAAAAAAAAAAAAAAAAAAAACAACTAAATTGAATAATAAATGTTTTCCTTTATTGTGCAATAATTTTAAATATATAATCACAACTTGACATTTCTCGAGTTTTTGGAGAATTTTCTAATCGTCTTTATTTTTTTGTTTTGCAGGACATTTCTTGCCAAGTTGCTCATTGCCGTTTTTTTTTTAAATGATTTCTATGTTTTACTTTTTTCTTTTAAAGAAATCAAACAAATTTGTCCACGTTTCAGAGGTTTAAATTCTGAACGCAGCACAAGAAAGCTCATGGTGACGCAGGTCTCAAATGAACCGTTTCAGACATTTTGCAGTAAACTTGTGGCGATTGGACGGACTTCTGTTGCGTTTGTGACGTTGTGACGTCCCGGAGAAACGGACGAATGACGCGTCGGTCTCACCTCGCCCTGGATGAGCGGAGTGGCTCCGATGGCTTTCTGCAGGGCCTTGACCTCGGTGGCGGGGCCGGTGATCAGAGACGTCCCCGTGTCCACGATGGCCTCACAGCCGCTCTTACACAGACTCAGCGTGGTGCCCACCGTCATCCTGTCACACACACACACACACACACACACACACACACACACACACACACATTTACAATATTTTCTTATCGAGTGAATATTTTTAATTATCCAGGAATTTAAAAAACGCTGATGACGGTCTCCAGAAGCTCGACTCTGATGCGTCCAAATGACTTTTTTACGTTTCTGACTGTCGGACGAAACAAAAACAAAGAAAAGCAGAAAATTTCACGTTTGAGAAGAAAGAAACAACAAAAATATTCTTTCTTAATCTTTCATTTTATCCGTCTGTGTTAAAAGTTTCAGCTGCGAGTTCGTCTTCAGCAGTCGGAGGAACGACGCTCTGCCCGAATTATTACGGTGAGAATAACACGACGACCGTCCAAACTACCGGAACGACAATAAAATAACGATCTGTGTTCGGATGGACCTGCCTGAGGACGTCAAACAGAGACGTCTTTTCAAACAGACTCACCATGTGACGTCACCTGTGTTTATTTACTTATTTATTCTGTTTATTTATTTTTGATTTATTTTTCTTATTTATTTATCTGTTCCGTATTCTTCTGATGCCGTTTTTCTTTTAATTTATTTACTTTTATCTTCTTATCTTTGATCCATTTTCACTGATGCGATGTCTTCTTTATTATTTCTTAAATTATTTTTATAGTCTCTTATTGCTCTTATTTTTTTTTTTTTTTAACTTTGTTCATTTAGTACTTTAACTTTTTTAAACTTGATTTTAAATCATTTAAAAAAATCTCTCTGTGCACCTCTTGTCTGCACTTTGGCTAAAGGTGATTTTTATTTGATGATTTTTTGAATAATTTAGTGATTAATTTTATGTTTCTATCTCATCTCTTTTATTGTAAATATGTATCTTTTATTATGTTTTTATATTTGATTGCTCTGTAAAGCAGCATGAAGCAGCCTGCTGGATGAAACCTTTTGTTGAGATCCTGTTTTGTGACTTTTATGACTTTAATTTGCTTTATTCTTGTCGACCTTTTGTTCGGAGTTTTCTTCTTTCCGTTAGACTTCTCTTGACTTTTCTCTGTTCGGCATGTTTGCTGATCTTTATTTTATTATTCCCAGATTTCCCGCCTTTGCTTTGCCTGTTTTTAAAGGCGCCATATAACTAAAATAAAGTTATTCTTGTTGTTTTATTATCTGAGCGCTCACCCGTCCATGTGGACCTGCCAGTACGCCTGCCGGCTGATGTTGACGTAGTTGAAGTCCCCGCTGTAGTATTTTGGGTCGGTTCCTCCGAGCAGCAGCTCACCGCCGGGCTCCGTGTCCGGGTTCCTGAAAAAGAAACACGACATGAAGTCAAACTTTGTCTCAAGTTTCAATCTCAGAAAATCCCTCTCAGAGAAACAGAAATTACTCAAACACAAAGAACACCGAGCATAAACACGGAAGCCAAAAACGTTTTATCACCATGTCGATATCGATAAATATCACGATATACGTCAAATCACTGTTTCTGTCGAGCTCAAAGGTTCCCTTTGACTCCTCAGTGAGACGTGAAGATATCTTAGCCAGTGATGCACGATAATGATTATTTCAATCGATATTGATAAACCGATAATTTCCAGCTTCTCGTGGCTGATAAGATACCGATAACCGATAACTTCTTTTTGAACACGAGCTGCAGCTGAAAAAGGGCTACCGGCAAACGTGCACATGTTCTATGGAAAATGTTAACCGTTTTTTTGTTTAAAAATGTTTGGGCATTTTTTTCCAAAATGGAAAAAAATGGAAAAAAAATTTTTATGCAATATTTAAAGAAAATATTTTTTGCTTTTTTCCTCCCTTTAAATTTGCCTTAAAAACCTGAACTTTTTCTTCAAAAATCACCAGAATGAAACCAATTTTCACAGCCCGAAACTGTAAAAAAACAACACAACGATTTTCAAATTTCTCAACACGACGGCAGCAACATCCGAGTGTCCCAACCAGACTGAACACCAGCTGTGTTTCCTGTTTCTGTGCCTCTGGAGAGTGAAGCAGCGTTTAACTGAATATCTGCAGAAAGAAGCTTTTAAAACTGTAACACACTGCAGCCCCGTGTCCACCCGCTTCAGGACAAATCCAAACTCATTTTTGGGGATGATCAGAAGTCAAGTTTGTGCTAAATGCAACTTCAGGTTCTTTCAGGGGTTTGACGGCAGAACGACGATGGCGATGGGTTAAGCAGACGTGTGGTGATTGTAGGTGATTTTTGTAGAAAATATTTTATCTTTTTTTCCCCTTAAAATACGTTTCTAAACTTTCTAAACTTACGCATGTTTTCTTCAAAAATCATCAACACCATTTATCACAGCCACAAACTGTAAATTAATCAATATATGAAATAAATAAATAAATACATTTAAAAATATATATCTGAGTGTCCAAAGAGGCTGAATGAAAAGAGCTCGGCTAAAAGCGTTCAGTTTCTCACCTGTTCAGGTAGAAGGAGAAGACGTTCTTCTCCAGCTTCTTCTGGCTCATGATGTTGTCAAAGACCGGAGCCACGCCGTCCACAGAGATGCGCGGGTACGCCATGCCGAGGATCCCATCGAACTTGGCTGCGATGAAGGTCACGCCGGGCTGCTTGATGGCTTCGCCGAAAAGCTGATTTTCCACAGATATGTCGCCAATCTGGAAAAGACGGGAAAAAAAGCCTTAGGGCTCACTCTAATAATACACACAAAAATAGGCTTTTCAAAAAACAACCTTTAAAAATGATTACACAGTATTATTTTCTCAGTCCTAATTATAAATATCAAATATTCATTCATTTTCAGAATTTTAACCCTTTAAATGCCAGGGTTTTGTTATTATGCCACTCATTTAAGACAAACAACACAAAAAAACGGTTTATTTTCAATATACTACATGCAAAGTAGATTTTGGGGGATTTTCACAGTCTGGGAAATGTCCATGATGAGCAGCAACATTGAATTTAATACATTATCGTTTTTTGTGCAGTGTCACATGCTCACACTCAAACCGCTCTGCACACAAGAAGCACTTTTCAAAATCAGGCTATAAAAAATATTATACTTTAATAGTTTATTTCTTTAACCAACATCCGTCCAAATCAGAAACACCAAATGGTACGGTAATGCTACGGCGAACGTAAAAATCGTTCTTCCGGTGACGTTAACGTGTGAGATGAACGTACCGTGCACGTGTCCTGGCTGAGGTAGCCCGACAAGCTGCCGCTCCCGTACTGGATGGCGAACTCGGTGCCGTTCTTCACGTACGTGCTGGACTTGCCGGAATTATATTTGTGGTGAAGCCCTGAGAAAAGCAGACAAACGCTCAAACATTTAACCTTTTCACTTCACGGCCGACACGCGGGACTGTATCTGTGACGGCGGACTCACAGCAGGCGATGTCCGTGAACGAGCAGTG
>NW_024632292.1:0-5285 GCF_008729295.1 Plectropomus leopardus
GCAGACGAGATGAGGAGTTTAAAAGTGAGAAGCTCACCTCTGTCAGCGCAGGGTCTTCTTTAAACACCAACACCAGAGTGTCAGAGGGGGCTTTGGCATCGTCCATGTCCGACTCGGAGGTTATAATCCTGGGTGAATCAGAGGGCAAGGCCAGCCTGTGTGGATGGGTACTGTGATAGACGGAGATCTGATGGAGTTTAACATTTCACTCTCTTTTTCTCTCCCTCTCTCTCTTTCTTTTCTCATAGGCTCGTATGCCTTCTCTGTTTCCCCTCCCCTCTCCAAATATTTCCATCACAGAGTGGCGGTTTCTCACTTTAGTCCCCCCTCCCCTGCCCACAGGGTAGTTTGGTTGGGATGCATTGATTAGCCAGATAAAATGGGAGAGGTGGGATCAATGAAAAACCAGCATCAGTCAGAATAATTGGTGTTCAGCCCTGAGAGCTTATTTCAACCCTTTAAAGGCTGAATAGTGACATTTCTGCAACAAAATGTTGGAAATGTCTACACATATGCTCTGTTTCTTATAATATGCTATTTGAAATGGGCATTTGTGAAAACATTACTGACATCAGGAGCAACATCTGTCTGAACTATTTAGGTGAAAAAATAAAACAAATATGTGACTGCAGTGGAAGAATTTATCTTGAAACACTGTGGATCAGGTTTGAAATGTCTGAATATCAAATGAAAATATTCTCTTAGCTTTTTTTTTTTTTTTTTTTTTTTAAAGGCGTTAAGGAGGTGGGTGATGTGTGAGGGTGCTAGGCAACAGGAGTTGCTGGTGACGTACAAGAGGGAACTCTGGGAGTTTCCTGAGGACTTCTGGGAGCTCGAGTGGTCTTGGCTCAATGGATCAGTTATTTATTTATATCACTCACTTCACTGTGTGTGTGTGTGTGTGTGTGTGTGTGTGTGTGTGTGTGTGTGTGGTCAATAGGGAGCTAAGCTCGGGATATGGGTGGATGGCATTCCCTCATTAAAAACTGAGGTTAATTAAGGGGAAACAAGTGGAAAACTGAGCTTTTTGGGAGGTCGTACTGCTTAAGAATAAGAATTCAAATTAAAATGAGTCATTGATGCAATTTTTACAAAAGTAATGACAATGGGCCTTGTTCGTCTTGCAGTGGCTGCAATGGAAATAAGCTTAATGTTTATATTTTGAACATCCGTCGCCATGCTTTTTGGAATGTTTTCGTGATATGTTTGATTGGTTGCATTTTAAAAACTGTACTTTTCCCTCTTAAAACCACCTTGTACAACGTGCTCTGGCAATGCTGTGTTTTAATATGATCATGCATATAAAGCCTCTTTGAATCTGAATTTGAGTGAAAGAGAGACAGAGAGACAAGGGAAAGGGAGAGAAGATGAAGGAGGACTACTTCATACAATATTTCTGTAAGTTAGTGGTAACTTACTCGTAACCCTGCTTCGTCACTATTTGCCCTCTAACAAGATGGTGGCCATGTATCCTTTCTGTTTTTTACTAGGTGATCCCTGACTGGAAGGACCAGGAGTGGGATGACGAAAAACCCGAGGCCTATGCCGGGATCTTCCACTTCCGGTTCTGGCGGTTTGGTGAGTGGGTGGACGTGGTGATCGATGACCGGCTGCCCACAGCAAACGGAGAACTGGTGTACTGCCATTCCAACGACAAAAACGAGTTCTGGAGCGCATTGGTGGAGAAGGCCTACGCCAAGTAAGACTTCCACTGTGTGTCAAGGCCATGACGTCCTAAACTGACGTCAGAGAACTAGTTGACGAAATCTGACTTGCATTGCATCATGTTGCCTGTCTCTCGGCCAAAAAGTTGCCCATGAACACACCGTAAAGACTACAGCCAACTAGCATGTATGATCTGCACCTGCGTGAGAGGAAATAACTCTTCTCATAAAAACTAAACCAACAAAAGATATTTACCATCCACTAGTCAACAATAACACAAACAGATACTGTTTCAGCTAAAGAACTCAACGGCTAAAAATGTTCATTTCCCTTCTCGTGTTCTGGGCTGAACTGCCAATCAGAGTGATTTTATTCACTGACAGACTCTGACAATTCAACATGCTGAGTCAGCAGAAAACAGCTAACAAGGGCTGACTAGTGCCAGCCATAGACTGTATATAAAGTTGGACGCCCCCCACTAACCCCCGCTATGCCTCAAGTGAGGTGACATCATTTGGAGCCAGAGACTGTGCAGTAGCAATCTCTGCATTGAGGAAGTTCCCGCCAAAACACCCATCTGACCAATCACGAGCAGCCCTGATGAATGCGAGAGCATGGATTGGTTGTCACAGCTGTTAGTCATGGTCTAAAATTCCTGTTTTGTAGAATTGCGTAAGTAATTAAAAGCAAACTTATCATAAAAACAAACTCTTGAACAAACATCAGTGTGATGAGAACTATTTTCAGTGACAGAAACCATCTTTGGGAAAAATTTATTTGGCGTGTTTTTAGTTTGGCCCATGTCCCTAACATGGAGGGGTGGACTTTATGACATATACTGCAGACAGACACCAGGGGGTGCTTCAGATTGAAAAGCTGCACTTTGGGGGAACTGTCATGTTTTCCATCTTTATATACAATCTGTGCTTCCAACCATGTGCGACACAGCACAAAAACTAGAGCGACAGACACTTACCAACAGCTGACCGTCTGTGAGGTGCATGAGGGCCTTTACATACGTGAGTATGTGAGCAGTATTTCTTTCTTTCTTTATTTGTTTCTTTCTTTTCTTTCATTTTTAATTTTTTGTCTGGTATGCTATTACACTTATTACAATAAATGCTGCCTCCAACTGACTGAGTTTAAATGAACTCTAGTACGAGCTTGAAACGTGGATTGAATTATTTGTTGATGTTCAACTGTGGAGAATGAAAAGCTTGATTGCAAGATCAGTGTGTACGATAAGCAGAAGATTTTATGTTGGTTATGTTCTTTCGTACATTGGTGGCGTGCCCCTAGTCCCCCATGATCATTGCACACTTGTATGGATTTAATTTGGGAGAGACTTTTTCTGAAATGTACTCTGATTGTTTGACTGATTGATTTTCTTTTTCAGAGTTTTCTTAAATATGAGGGTGGAGATACAGCAAGGAGTCAGCATGAATAAAATGTATTAATTAAAATGTCCTGTATAAGCACTAATGATTGCTTGTGTGTGTTTTCTAGGATGTGTGGATGCTATGAGGCGCTTGATGGGGGCAACACGGCCGACGCTCTCGTGGATTTCACCGGTGGCGTGTCAGAGCCGATGGACTTGATGGAAAACGGCGTCAAAAATGATGAAGAGAAACGCAATGAGCTGTTTGAGAGAGTTCTAAAAGTCCATGACAGAGGAGGCCTCATCAGCTGCTCGATCCGGGTGAGGAGAGGACAAACGCACAGCTGAATGATTAAATGAATTGATTCAGGAATGATTTACAGACCGACTCACTGCATCATTTCAGGCAACCAGTGCAGCAGAATTGGAGGCCAAGCTGGCCTGCGGCCTGGTGAAGGGTCATGCCTACGCGGTGACGGATGTCCGCAGGGTGAGGCTGGGTCACGGCCTGCTGGCCTACTTCAGGTCAGACAAACTCACCATGATCCGCATGAGGAACCCCTGGGGAGAGAGAGAGTGGAACGGGGCCTGGAGCGACAGGTGAGGAGGAAAGCACCACACACACTGAAGATAAATCCCACAACCTGGACCTTTAACTTTGTTAAACCTGAGCAAATTGTCTTGATTTTTTTCAAAAACATGGGAAGAAGGCAATGAGCGTCTTAACAATAAAGTCCCAAAAATTAACAAAGAATTAGTAAAAAGTTAAAAGAGAATTACCTGAAAATTAGCACAGAAAAAAAACAAAACCAAACAGGGGAATTACCTAAAAGAAAGAGTTAAAAATTCAAAAATATTATATATTCTATAACATATTTTGAATATATGATTCTAATAATCATAAATGTTGTGTCTGGACACGTTCCCCTATTTTGGATAATTTTCTAATATTTTTCTTTCTCTCTCTCTTTCTCTCCCTCTCTCTTTTTTTCAGCATTACATTTCAAGTTGTTTCTTGTCACCTTTTACCAGTTTCTTGCAATTTTCTCATTGCCTTTTACCAAGTTTTTGAAAAGAATTAAACTTTTTTCTCAGAGTTTGAAGATTTAAATAACTGTGAAAGGCGTCTGAATGCAGCACGCGAAAAAAATGATGTACATCCAGGTTAACGTGTCAGTTTGATGTCCTGGTTTCTCTAGTGTCGACATGTTTAATTTTTGCTTTCATGTCTGCCATCCACATTTTACTGATAAAAGAAGAATATGGACTTTTTTTCTGCCTGTTTTTAGCTCTGAAGAGTGGAAGAAGGTCAGTAAGAGTGAGAGGGAGAGGATTGGCGTCACTGTGCAGGATGATGGAGAGTTCTGGTGAGTTTTTGGTTGATGCTGACCCCTGCTGGCAGACAGGAAATGCCTGCATGTGAAGCTTGGTGGCTTTGACCCACAATATTTCTCATTTGCACAAACTACTCCAAAGCAAATGTGTTTTTCAGTATGTGGTGTCAAACTGTGGAATTCTTTAGAGAACGATTTAAAGTGTAATATCAATATCTTTCAGTTAGGGTTAGTGAGGAGAAAATAATTAGACACATATGATGAGTTGCTGTGTGTGGCTTTTGATTCTTTCTTCTCTCTCATTTTATTGACTGCTAAGTAACTGACAGACAGACCATCTTCTTTTATTGGTTGATTTATTTTTGAGAAAGGGGCTGGTAAAATAAGGCTGTCTTCTCCTTGCCCCCTTTAGAAAATGAAATACAATGTAGTAAATAACTTATGGATTGATTTTAACCCTTTAACAGTCACACTAAGCAATGCCTTACAACATTATAGATCATAGCGTATATTAACAAAATGCATCGATTTATTCAGAAAAAAAACATTGTCCTAGTATAATTCCTTGTAAAAAGTGCAAAAGCCAATGTAATATAAGGGAAATCTGAAATAAAAGTCACTTTATACAATAAACATCTAAAAATAAATAAACAAAAATAAACAGATACACATAAAAACAAATCTAGTAAAAAAAAAGTATAAAATATATGGTAAAAAACAAATGGGCAATGTTCTATAATAAAAATCTGAAAAAGAAAGTATCGTCAGAAAATAAACAAATAAAGAAAATACATATAAAAACTAATTAAAATAGATACAAAGAAATGGGAATCAGAGTTTAACGTGAAAATTTCAGGTGAAGATTGGCAAGATATGTGGAAAAATCATCAGACATCCACCAATTCACG
>NW_024632293.1:0-4246 GCF_008729295.1 Plectropomus leopardus
ACAGAGTTATATATAGCTCTGTCTCCATGTGATCAGTGACTGTAAGTCCAGCTCTGCTGCTATAAACTCGTTATTAAGAGGACAGTGACTCACAGTTTAAAAGAACGGCAAGCAGATAAAAATGTGATAATCTCCGCAGTGTTTACAAAATGTTGAGCCAAGATGAGGCCAAAGGTCGGACCGCTCAACCAGGACGGCCCGCTCACTTTGAACTGTCGCCACCGTTTAAAAATCAGCGAGCCTCACAGCGAGGAGAGGCGGAGCTCTGGGCCGACGGAGGATAACAGACGCGCAGGAGACGACTGAAGACACAGCAGCCCTCGGAGCGAGACGTCATGGAGCTCTATCTGGACCTGCACTCCCAGCCCTGCCGCTCCGTCTTCCTGTTCGCCAAAGCGGTCGGGATTCCCTTTGAGTTTAAGCATGTGGACCTCGCTGCAGGTAATCCCGCACTGACAGACACACACAAGACGTACTGAAAAGACAGACAAAAGAAAAAGTTCAAACATGGTGCGGGGGGGTTAGAGGACAAATGTGGCTTATGGAGATACCTCCCTATAAATAACCATAATCATTCATAACAAAATATTCATATATATATATAAAATCAAAGATTGCGTAGTTGATAAAAATGTCAAGACTAGTACAAAACTGATAAAAATTTACGTAACAAAAAGTTTGTGTTTCCTTTAAACGGGTTTGTTCGGATTCACTCAATCACAAAATAGCAGAAAAAAGTCTGATGAAGTCTGTGGCAGATCAGCAACTTCTGTGTTCTGTGAGGTGAAATCACGTGTTTCGTCAAAGGTGGCCTGAAGGGAGCGAAACAACAGCTTCAGCTCTCCTTTGTAAAGTATTTAACGGTCAACATGCTTTTAATATTGTGTGCACTTAAACAGATATTAATCTTTTTTAGTTGCCTAAAATTTTGCCTAGATAAGATTTTAGAAAGTGTCCAGGATTTTTCAGAAATTCCTATTTTAGAATGTTTTAAATATTTCAGCACATTTCTGAGATTTTAGGAAATTTCTTGGATTTTAGGATGTTTTTAATATTTTAGCACATTTCTAAGATTTTAATTGCAGAAAGATTTTCTAAGTTTTTTTTTCGAGGATTTTAGGAAATTTCTAGAATTTTAGGACATTGTTAGGATTTTAGGATGTTTCAAGGATTTTTGGATATTTCTAGGATATTCAGAAATTTCTAGGACTTATAGGACTTTGGTACATTTCTAAGATTTTAGACAATTCCAGGATGTTAAGACATTATTTTTTATTTGATTTTTGCAAATTTGTAACATTTTAAGGATTTTAGGACATTTCTTGGATTTTAGGACATTTCTAAGATTTAGGACATCAGGGTCTTAGCTAGGACCTCTGTCAGGGGGATCCTACATTGGAATTTTTTTATAAACAAGCTCTATTTTGATGCTGTTTTATTATCAATACTAAAAATACAAAATAATTCCCAGTGTGAATCACTTTATTTTTATTGTGAATTAGAAATCGGTTGGGGGGCCACTAAGCACCCTATGGGGGGCCAGATTTGGCCCGTGAGCTGTAAGTTGAGGATCACTGTAAAACACTGACAGTGTAAAGACCTCATACAACCCACTTAAAATAATCCAGACTGTCCCTGACTTAACATAGTTTATTTTGAGCTTTTAGAAATGTACACAAACTTACCCGATGTTTGAGTCACGAGTTCAGTCACCTGCAGACTTTGTTGCATAAACTGCAGAAATCTGCACGTTTATTTCTTCTCTCTGTCTTTGTAACATTTCGCAGGCGTTTAGAGTTCAACGTCCCTCAGGTCTGGAATTTGTTCTGAAAGCATGAACATTAAAAAAAGCAAACTCCTCCTGTGGGCTATCCGTTTGCATTTTTACATTTCACCCAGAAAGCTGACAGACTCATCCAGCGAGGAGTAGAGTTACGTTAACTCCTGGATGACCGACGTTACCAGCAAACAGCGGGTGGGATGTTGCGGGGCGGAGGTCAGAGCATCCACACAAAACATTCCTGCGTCCCTGAGGTGATCGAGTAGAACAGAGACGTGCCGGGGAACAAAAATAAAGGAAAGAGACGTGTTTGAAAGCTGATTAGAAAAAGATGGCCGTCTCCGTGAAGATTTAAAAGAATAAATTCCATCAGATGGATCGAATTTATAACCCGACGACTGTTTTAACTTCCTGTGGTAATGTACACTCCCTCGCTTACAGTGTATTTAGTTAAGTTTGCTTACAGAGCTTGGGATGGACAGAAACAGGCTAACGTAAATATTTAACCCCTTGAAACCCGAGCAAATTCACTTGATTTCTCTCAAAAACGTCGAGTAAGGCAACAAGCAACTTCACAAGAAATGACCCAAAAACTGGCAAAAAAAAGCCCCAAAATTACAAGAAAATTAGGACAAAAATAAATAAATACAGAAAGTAAAAAAGCAAAATCAAACGAGGAAATAACTTCTAAAAAGAGTGATGAAAAAATATCTATATAAATATATAAATATAGTTTCCGGACACATTTTCCTTTTTTTATTCATTTTTTAATATTTCTCTTTATTATTGTTTTAACAGTAATTTACTGGTTGTTTTCTTGTTACCTTTTACCAATTTCTTGAAATTTGCTCATTGACTTTTCCAATGTTTTTGAAGAGAATTTGGGGTTCAAAGGGTTAAAGGCACATACTGTATGTATATGTGCAAGACAGTGTGCATCTGTGGATATGGAAGTATTATTTATTTTCTTTTTCTTTTCGCAAAAACAATGTGGAAAAAAACAAACGGAAAGGAAAGAAATGCAATAATCCTGTAAATTGTTCTGGAGCTGCATTACGCAGCATTATGATTTTAAGTATTTTAAAAAAACATCCATATTTTTGAAGCTGTGGTTGTTAAAGTCGCAAATAAAAAGAAGAAAGCAGATTAGAAAGAAAAGAGGAGACTAACTTTTTTCAACAGATATTTTCTTCTTTTAGAAGTGGAACAGCCCTTTTCACTCAGTGTGCCTGTCGTCTCTTTTGTATTTACGTTTCATTACAAACGTAATATTTCTGTGCTTCTGATGCTGCTGTGTGTGTTTTTGTCTCAGGGCATCAGTACAGCGAGGAGTTTGGAAAACTCAGCATCGTGAGGAAGGTTCCTGTCATGAAGGACGGAGGCTTCGTCCTGACCGAGAGGTACAGCTATGGTTTGATCTGCTTCAGGATCGAATTTTTTACATCCACAAAGTGACTCTTAGCTACATAAAGAACATTTTTTTAAGCTTGATCCTGATATTTATATTTTGGAAAAGCTGTTTTCAAGCGTCCGTACGTCCAGGTTTTAGACACCAGCCATTTTTTTATGTGCCTTTTTTCTGTAACATTTATCGCCATATTTTAATTTTTTTTACTAATTTTACTAATTTCTTTGTATGTTAAAAAGAAATTAAACCACATGAAACAAAACAAACAAAAACAACAGAAGAAAAAAAGAAAAGAAAATGGCCACAAGAAAGTGCTAAAAAATGTACATCTATGTTTTTTTCTCTTTTTTGTAACAAAATCTTAAATATTTAATGACGAGAATTATGAATATTAATTTCTGCACATCATCAAAAATAATTTTCATGTTTTCAAAAGAAATTAAACCGAACCTAAAACAAGCAAACAAAAACAACAAAAGAAAAAAAGAAAAGAGAACGAATACAAGAAAGTGCTAAAAAATATTTTTTTTTTTTCTCACTATTGTAACATCATTTGACATATTTAATGAAGAGAATTATAAATCTAGTTCTCTGTGCATCTTCACCATGAACATTTTCCATCTCTCCTTTTACTACTTTATTTTTTTATTTTTTTTTAAGTTTGTGGGACATTTCTTGCCAAGTTTTTTTTTTAGGTTTCAGAGGTTTAAAAGCTTGTCAAATGCTTCTGAAAGCAGCACGAGAAAACGTACGTCCATCCAGGCGTTAAAGGGTTAATTAATGAATTCATATGTTGTATTTGTCCGGCAGCGACAGTCGTGGGTCACATTATTTGTTCCGTCTGACCTCAGAAAAAATGCATTTATAATGTTTTGCTGATAATATTTTCAGTGCAGCTCGACGGCAGCGAGGTGAGTCAGATTCACAAACGTCCGAGCGTTAATTTGCTCCTCTGTTCTTCGCTCTGTGTGTTGCAGCGTTGCGATCCTGAAGTATCTGCTGCAGAAACACTCGTCGTCGGTGGCCGATCACTGGTATCCGGCTGACCTGCAGCAGCG
>NW_024632294.1:0-6933 GCF_008729295.1 Plectropomus leopardus
GTTGTACTTTTATTCCACTATATTTCAGAGGGAAATATTGCACTTTTCGCCTTATTACTTTGAGCTGACAGACTTTATCAAATCTGATGGTTTGAAATAAAATAAATTACCAAACAGTTTATACAAGTACATCTGCAATTATTAGTCAATCAAGAGATTAATTAACTGATCACTTAATTGCAAACAGTTTTGGTAATCAATAAACACTGGCTAATTTTGCTTTACTTAGTACTTAATTACTTTTACTTAAGTAACATTTTCAATGCAGGACTTTTACTTGAAAAAGAGATATTAATGCATTTATCACCACTGTTGGTAAATAAGTGTCGATTTCAAAGATGTCCATGTGTTTTTTTTCTGTTGTTGTTGCTGTTTGTTTTTTGGATGTGAATACCATAATTAAGAGGATCTCACCAATAATAAAGGAAATTGACATTTGCAGAGGAAATAGTGCCCAGACTAGTCCCTTTGTGGGGTCATAAACCGTCTCTGCAACTCCAATGATGAAAGCACCTCCAACCCATGTAGCTGCAGAAACAAACTCTTTATTAAAAGCCAGCAATTTTATTTTTTTTGTTCTCCAGATGTTCAATTATGTTTCTGCTTGACCAAAACTCACCCGCCATTGTGAAGGCTCCCACTATCATGCTGACACTCCGGTTTGCCAAAAAAGACACCTCTATCTGTCCACCTTGAGTGCTTTGCATAATCTTCTTGGATTTTGCAGATGCCCAGATGCCGATTCCCAACACGAGCAAGCAGAACACTACCATCATTATCAGACCCGGTATGCTGAGAGCCATTGTTGAGTAAAGATGCGTACAGCAGCGACTGGGGCTCCAGCTGGGTCTTGAGCTTTACCTGACTCTTAGATGCAAGAATGCATCAAACTAGATAAACTGGTTTCAAATCACTACCCATTAAGCAGAGGGTGACACTGAGGAGGACGTTCACAGAGACGAGGGGGACATCCGTGCACTCTAAAAGTGTGAAAAATGTGAAAAAATTAGGAGGAATTACATTAAAAAGCCTTAATTACCGTGGCTAAATCCTTAAAAACGGCAACATGTTTCGACCAGCACCTGTCTTTACTCACCTGTCTTCAACACATTGGCAGTATGGATATGATCACGTGTCCACATGATTGAATGATAAAAACAGAAGGAATGACAAAACTCAATACATTATGTGGGTTGCTTTCATTCATATCTGGGTTGACTCAGATCTGATCTGTCCTCTGTGTAAAGAATTTAGGACATACTTCATATGTCCGTCTATGAGAAAACATTTTTGATCTAAACACGGATGCCATGACACACAGAAAATGCCACAGAGAGGATCAATTATCAGTCAGCACATCTGAGGTTTTGAATTTGTGCAGGAGAAAATCATATTTTTGTAAAGAAAGTCATTTTCAAGAGCAAAATCAATTTCATTTTTACATTTTCTTTTTTTTTTTTTTTACTTTTTTCCTCTTATTTTCTTATGTCAACTTGAATTGTACAAAAATAATGCTGAAAATAATATTCTGTTTGAGTTATAGTGGAACTATAGAGAGGAGCATTACCCAAAATGTCAGGAAGCAGCGCAGCTACAGAACAGTCCCTAAGTAACAGCTTATTGTGATCTCTGCATATTTACATGTTGCTCTGCTTGTTGTTGGAAGAAATCAAACATCAGATATAAGTTTGTTCTTTCAACATAACTGGGCTGGAAAGTCACAAAAAGGTGAGGTCACACCGTGAACGTTCTGTCACCGTCACACACACGCACGCACGCACGCACGCACACACACACACACACACACACACACACCTGGTGCTTTCCTGCATTTTCTTCAAATTTACAGAAAATTACCAACACCAACAAGCAGAAAATGACCATTTTTTACAGACCTGGTTCATGGTGAGCTGTTGGTGAGAAGTACATGAATCTAAAAACAAAGAAGAGAATATATGCAGAGTCAATAAAACACAGTGAAATGTAACAGGCGGCTGCAGTCAAGGTCATTGCTGCTGTCAAGACTTAATACAATCTGCAGAAAAACTAGAGTCACACGTGTTATATTGACAAGTTTTTTTTGTTTTACAAAAATGTCCTTCACCCATTTCTGTTCTAAATGAGGGTAAATGTTAGAACTTTGTTGGTATATTTTAATTTTTGTTATATAAAACCCTACATTTTAAACTCAAACTCTAAAAACTTACATTTCAACATAAATTCAAGAAAAATGTATGATAAATCCCAGTTAGCTGAGTCACATAACAGTTTCCCATGTAAGAGTAAAGAGTCTAAACTTCAGCAATTTGGCTTGAAAAACATTAAAGAAAGAAATGAGCATCTTAACAAGAAACTACCCAAAACTTTACTAGAAATGACTAAAAAGAAGGAAAACTACTTTACCACAACAAAAACAAAAATATCTGAATAATTATAATGACTATTTTCCCACTGTAGCCTAATTTTATATAATTACTGATATATTTTGTCGACTTTTACTGATTTTTTTTTCTTCTCTGGAATTTTTGGGACCTTTTGTTGCTAGTCAAATTTGTACCTAAGTAAAAAACTTGAGTAAATGTATCTGTAATTTTATTTATGTTTTTTTTCTACTTTTAAAAAAAATAAGTTTTAATTTGGGGGTGTGTTTTTTCTAATTTCGAGTTTGGAGGTATTTCTTCTCATTCATTTTAAAATAATTTTGTGATTTGGGTTTTTTGTGTTTATTTTACTTTAGTTTTTAGTTCATTGAGATATTGTTGACTCGTAATTCGTACTCAATTCTAACTTTTTCTTATGTTATATACACTGTTTTAAGTTGTACTTCATTTTCACAAATGTTTAGAACAGATAGGGTTTTTATTGCTTTTGATTTCATTAGATTAGTTTTGAAACTTGTTTTAAAGAGTCCTCAAACATGTTTTTTGTCTCATAACAATGAGCTCTGAAGCTGAGACAGCATCACTTTATTTTTGCAAATTCTACTTGCAAAAAAAAAACTGTGAAATCAGGTATTATGCTGGCTGCAACAATTACATTAAAAATCACCCCCAAATTTAAAATGATTAAAAAAGAAAGAAAAACACAGAATTGTATATTGCCTAAATAAAACAACTTTTTCTTTAGAAAAATATAAAAAAAAGAAACACTCAAAAACTTCAAAATAATAATAATAATAATAAAATATGTATTTTAAATACAAGCGTCCACAGATTCAGCTTTTCTCGTGTGCTTCCCTTGACATTTTCCAATGACGTCAAAGCGTAGAGAAACCACTGAGACAGAGAACAAAACTTGTAACACAGTATACAACTGATACGCAATTTATTTGATTATTTTTCACACAGATCCATTTTTCTACATCAGGTTTCCTTCAATGTCAGTGCATTTCATAGGTCAGCAAGACAACCAGTAGAATCCAAAACCAAGAAAATGTCAAAACTAAGAATAAAAGTGCTTCGTCGACTTCTCTCAAGCACCGGATCTTAAAAGAAACACACACACACGCAGAAATAATACACACGCCATTGCTTCAATCAGGTCATGAAAATGCTGTGCTCCTTGACTGGAAGACACACACAGAAAGAGTTTGCATAAGGCACCGAGACGTGGAGGGAGTAGCTTATCAATGGCAGGATGGACTTCCTCTTTCTGTCGGGAATAGGAGCTGCGTCCTTCTTGATACCGGGCTGCTTTGGGAATGTGAGGCGGGGGACAAAGTTAAGTTTATCTCACGTACATCACAGCATCGGAAAGGAAAAACTGATGGGTTTTCAACGTCTATACAAAAAGTGGCTCTAAAAATAAGAGCAATTAAAGCGCAAAGATTGGAGATAAATACGCATTCAGAGAAAATTATATTTATTTGCATTACAAAACAAGCAAATTCGGTTAAAAGCTTTTACAACAGAGATTTATAAATTGAAGTGATGCAGACACGGGACTCATATTCCTGCTGCAATGAACAGAGACAATCTGCCTTCATGCAAAACCAAAGGATTAAAAATAAGAATGATTTTAATAGTTGGGGTCTCAGATGCATTCTCATGTGACGCAATCATCATTTAAAATTTAGTCAGCTAGTCTACGACATGCCATTTCAGCTGCGTCACGCAATACGTCAGTATCGGATCAAGCATTTAATAAATGAGAATTTAGAGATAAACTGCACACAATGTCCCGGATATCAACCAAATTACCGCCTTTGAAAACTCAGCAAAGTGGTTTGATTTCTTTCAAAAACATGGGGGAAGGCAACCTGCAAGGTAACAAGCCAAAGCCCAAAAATTAGCCTGAAATTAGTAAAAAAGTTGCAAGAAAATTACCTTAAAATATGTCAACAAACAAGAGCATAACACAAAAACAAAAAGGAAAATGACTGAAAAAAGTGCATTTTTTTTTCCTTTTTTGGGGGGATAATTTTCAAATAATTTTCTTTTCATCTTCTACTTATTTCTTTTTGGGACATTTTTGGTTTGATTAAAAAAAAAAACAACAAGACATGGCTCAAAAAATTGCAAAAGAAAATTGTAAAAAGAAAATTACCTGAAAATATGAAAAAAAAAACATAAACAAACATGAAAATGACCTCAAAGAAATGCTAAAAAGTATTAATTTTATATATTTTTGTGTTAAATATAAAATTAACATAACTTGTTAAGTTCTGGGACATTTTTCTCTAGCTTTGGGTAATTTTCTTATAATCCCTTCCTTTAAAAAAATATGTTTTAGGTAATTTTCTTGTCAATTTTATTTTGACATCAAATTGGTTTGATTTCTTGCAAAAACATGGGGGAAGACAGTGAGCAACTTCACGACATGGCCTAAAAATTAGCAAAAAATTGCAAGAAAATTATCTGAAAATAGGCAAAAAAAAAAAGAAAGAAAAAAAAAACACAAACATTATTTTTTAAAGAAAGAATGCATTTGTTTCTGAATAATTATCAATATAGTTTCCTGCACATTTTTTTAAATTTCTAAACCATTTTTCTGGTGTTTTTTTGTCACCCTTTACCAATTTCTTGCAATTTGTGGGAAATCTCTTGCCAAGTTGGTCATGGCCTTTTCATCCACTGTTGTCAAAATAAATCGAAACAATCTGCTCAGGTTTCAAAGGGTTAAATAGCTCGTGAAAAGCGCAGCACAAGAAAATTGATGTTTTCAGGCGCAAAATCATATACAGCAACTTTACATTCCAGCACATTTAAATCCAATTTACAACATCTTCACAGCATCACATTTATCAGACAGTATTTTCATTTCTTTGTTTTTGTTATGTTGGATATCTTATTTTTGGAAATAAATCAGCTGATGTCAGCGTGAAGAAAAAATTAACCACATCCAGTTTGATCAGCTGATCCCCAAACTTTCATCAGACTATCTTAAGGCTGTGTAAATATAGTACCATTACCTGTACAAGAAAGTTTTCATCGACATTAGATTATAAAAAAACAGCAGTACAAAGGCTTGTACTTGGAGGCTTTGTGAAAATCACGAGCGAGATTCGAGAACACCTTCAGTCATGCTGTCTCTCCGTCCTTCACCGCCCTGTTGCATTCATCTGTACGTCAGTGCACGTCATGCTCTCATTTCATAACCACGTGTGTGTGCGTGCTCACGCAGACACACACACACACACACACACACACACACACACACACACACACACACACACTCCTGAATCTACAATATCAACATCCCGAGATACAGACTGAGGAAACTAGGATTTGAACGCAGAGTTTTTCCATAGTGGTTTGTGATAGACCCAGCCTTCACCCTGCAGGAGGAGAAGAGACTTTCGTCAAAGCGTTTATATAATGAAGCTCTTACTGTTTGTTTTCTGCAAAAAATTGCACTTTTGGGCATTTACGACACAAATTAGAGACACTAAAAATAATCCACGCTTGGAGACAAATCTATGGATAACCACAGAAATCCCGTACAGTGTTGTTTATTTACGTGACGCAGATTTTCGGGGGCTTTAAAATAGCTGAGTGCAAGGTGAGAACGCTGTGAACCACAGAAGCTCCAGCAGGAGACAGAAATTATGCTGGAAGTGATTAAAAATGTACTCAGAGTCTGCACAGGTGCTCTGCTTGTCCTCACTAGTGTCTCCAGCTGCAGCGTCCTGCGAGGAATGCAGCTCCACCACAATTTTATTTGTAATAATAAACGTATAAATGCTGTCTGCTGTGTCATCGAACATGCTTAAAAAAAAATAATCAAGGACCACCACATTTATTTATATATTTTAAGCAGTCTACCAACTGATGTGCATGCATTGATTCGACAGTCAGCAATCCAATATTATCAATGCAAGATGAAAACATAAACATAAATCACAGATGCTTTCTGTCGGCGTCAAAGAGCACCAGGCAGACGATGGCAAGCAGTCAGAAAAAAAACAGAGACAATGAGGAAAATGTTATTTACTCGGGAATGAATGAGCAGAGCGTAAATGTTTTGGATTTCAGAGAAACTAGGGGTTAACAAACAAAGCAAATACATTCGGAAATACCCGCAATGAGATAAAAACTCAGAATTAGCTGCTTTGTTTAAACAAGATTTAACTGAAAAAAAAAACAAAAAGATGTATGTACAATGCTGTTTTGTCGGGAGATGCTGTGTCTCACGCTGATGGAAACTTTTTTAATCAACAAAACTCTGCTGGAGGAGAAAAGGCGTCGCACTCATCTCCCAAACAATTGAAGCAAACAAGCATGCAAGCTGTGAAATGTTAAAAAAATGCTGAATAAAACCATCGTCTGAAGTAATCAAAGTGTTCAGAAGACCCGACGTGCCGAGCTGTTTTGAAAAACGTCGCCGGCGTCGTGTTTTTTAGCCTCGTTGTACCTCCTGTAGCTCCTAGTGTGGGAGCCGCGTTCATGTGTGAAAACAGAAAAATCACCAAAAATGTAGTTTTAAATCCAAAAA
>NW_024632295.1:0-10871 GCF_008729295.1 Plectropomus leopardus
AGACACTATAAAAAGTGAATTATTTAACTTTTTCAACAGATTTTTTTGGTTTTTATTTGTAGAAAAGAGACAGAACATATGTGGGGGGCAATAATATGATATTGTTTGTAGAGTATGTGAAGAGAAAATGATGTGAGTATCAGTAGCAGCGGTTAGTTTAAGGATGGATGCTGTTCAGCTCTCTGTGTGGGAGTGTGGGCTGAACAGCCACTACGAGTAAATGCACGTTTTTTACCGATGGCTGGTTATTTGTACTAGGATGTCAAATATGGTCTTAGAAATCTACAGAGAAGTCTGGAAAAGTGTAAAATATGAAAAATGTGAAGGAATCTTGAACTGAATTTGGCAAAACTCTTCACACGTAAAACAAAACGACTCACAATAATATTGAAATTATTTCTCAGATCTAGTAACCCAAAGGTCATAAGTAATTATAGCATCAAATACATGAGTCATTTTAGATTTTATGAAGTTTTATGTGCTTATTTTTATTCCTGCAGGATGTATATTTAGACAGAACATTTGTAGCCATAAACTCTCTCACCAGTGTAAATACAAAAATCAAACAATGAAACATACATGATGTGTCTGTCCACTGTGTGTTTTCCAGACTCACCCCACTCAGACGGCCTTCCTGTCCAGCGTCGACCTCCACACACACTGCTCCTACCAGATGATGCTGCCGGAGGCCATCGCGATCGTCTGCTCGCCCAAATTTAACGAGTGAGTCAGAAAACTGCTGGTGTTGGTCATTGTTAGCGTTATGTGTGTGTTGTCTTTCAGCTCGGCGTCCCTCCCTGTTGTTAGGTGTGTTTGTCGGTGTGTATGTTCTCCACGCTGACGTGTGATTGTGTTTGTCTCAGAATCGGTTACTTCAGGTTGACGGATCGAGGAACAGACGAGATCTCCACATGTAAACAGAAAGGCTTTCACCCTCACAGCAGAGACCCTCCTCTGTTTACAGTGAGTACACCTCAAATACCGTTCAAACAAAACATTCATCAGTATGTACATTTTTCTGCTGTTTCTGATACAAACTGTGTTTTTTTCCAACTATTTTCTTGATATTAGAGCATAATTCATTTGATCCAGTAACAAGAAAATTCCTCAGATAAGGGAAACTAAAGGGAAGACTAACTGTTTAATGTGTCTGATGTCCCAAATCACAAAAATCTTGTCTCCAGCTCCAAGTTGGAACCCTTTTTAACCCTTTAGACGTATTTTCCAGCTTAAAATAAATGTTTATTTCCCCAAGTGCAGAACGATTATAGCTTAATTAAAATGTGTAAGTAAATGGATGTGCGCTGTGTTTACATAGACATGTATGTGTGTGTATGCGTGCATGTGCGCAGATTTTGCTTTTATCGAAGAAGGATCCTCTCCTAATGTTTGAGTTTGAATGTATATATATATATATGTGTGTTTTTGGTTGTGTTTTTGTTGTGTGTGTTTTTTAATTTTTTTAAATTTTTTTTTGTGTCTGGTGCACATATAATAAATCCTTTTATTTCTGTGCTCTTTAAAAGAAAAACAAATCAAATGTAAATAACAAAAAAAAAAAAACAATAAAAGTGGGCATAATAATGTTAATTCCTCAACAGACTTTATGTGCATTTAGTTGGAAACAAATATGTGTGTATATTGGTGTTGGCGATCAGACAAAATAAGTTGGAAAATATCGATAAAAATCCAATATTATGCATTGCTAGTGAAAATGATATTCATGTATATTTTTACTGCGTTGTATTTTGGTTGAAATGGCTTTAACGTGTCCACCTTAAGGCCTGCTGTTGTATAGCAGTAATATCACATGTTATGGGCATATTTTACATCTTAAAATAAGTTTTTATTTCTCCAAGTGCAGAACTTTTATAGCTTGATTTGAATCTGTAAGGAAACAGATGTGCACTTTTGCACGTTTTATTTAAAGAAAGATCCTCCCTAGTTTTTCTAAATATGCTTTTGATATATTTAAGTGCGCTTGTGTCCGGTACACGCGTCATTTTGTTTATTGTACTCTTAAAAAGAAAACCTCATTAAAATTAAATAACAAAAAACAAATGGAAACAAATATGTGCAGCCAAAATAAGTTTGAAAATATAGGTAAAAATCCAATATCATTCATCGCTAGTGAAGATGATATTCGTGTATATTTTTACTGCATTGTCTCTTTATTAATGTCCATGTGAGCAGACTCTTAATCAAATTTGCGTCTCCTTTCCAGCACGCGGGACATGTCAACATCACCGATGACACTGTGTCCATGATGGATTTGCGATGATTTTATTTTCCTTTTTGTCACCAGAACACTCTGAAAATAGACTTTTTATCAAACCGCTGACATTTTAGTGGAGAAAACACTCATTTTATTTTCAGGACGGCCACAAGTTTACCATTTATATGAACTTCAGCTGTTCTCAAAGGGAACAACATCGTGAACCCTTTTTTTGTTGTTTTTTTGCTCCGTAAGAAAAAAAATCCACATATTATTGCACTTTCAAGCAAACAACTATCCACATTAACGGACTGGCAAACCTGCGGCTCTTCAACCCCTCTGTTCTGTGCTGTTTTGTTTTTAATAAAAATGTGTTTGTTCGTGTCCGGTAACCCAACCTTTGTGTCATAACTGCCGTCAAAGTTTGGCTCTGCCTGACAGATAAAGTGCCAAGGACGAGAACGTTCGCTTGAGTTGTTCTTTATGCGACATGAAGTTCAGTGTGAAATCTCTATAGTTTGTAATCTTTGTGTGTTTCCGTCAAAAGCTGTCGAAGTGCTACGAGTGATGGGCGACACGAAAGCCAGTTGTAACTCAGGTATGCAGGCAGTGTTGCTGCTCTGTATTATATTTTTATAAACAACCACCATCACTCCACACTATCCTTTATCTATGAAGGGTTTTGTTTAGTTTTTGCTTATGATGGATCCACATTGTCATGTGTCCTTATTCTTCATGTTTTTGGGGGGGAAAGCAGTTGGTAGTATGATGTGTCCGTGCTTCAGAGGACGTGTGTTTGAAACAGGCAATGTGAATGTACCTCCTGCTCCACATTATTACACATGACTAACCACCCGGCCATGATTCATGCCTCTAACCGTTTGTTTGCTCCCTCCGCTTGTTAGAAGACGTCAATGATTAGCCATAATAACCGTACGAGAATACCTTCGGTGAATTAAATGCCAAGTGAAAAATAAACTCATTGTAGATATATTTATTCTGCTTTTTGTTGTGTTTTTCCACTTATTTACAAAGTTTTACAGAGTAGAAAATTACTCTGAATTATTCTGATTGCACTCAGTGTAGAAGATTATGGTGAAATCAGGCTTAATGGGTAATTTGGGGTTTTTTTTAAGTGGGGCTGTAAAAAACACTAATGTATAGTCAGTGTGTTTCATACACCAGATTCATACATATTTTTACCGATAAATTTCCAGGATGTTTCCATGACTTTTGAGGCAAATTCTAAAAACCATACACTCTCTCTCTTTAAGGGAGGGGTATACAGTTTTAAATGGCTGTATTTATTTTACTGCAATTTCTCAAAAAAACATTCCTCCCAAGCCCATTTTGTTAAATGTTTTCTTAAAAACATTTTGGCATTTTTTAAAGAAAGGAAATCAGCTACTTTTTCTTTCTTTAATTTCAAAAGTGTTCTTCACAAATTCAAGGTAACACACTGTGAGTAACTGTAGATACACAAATGTTTATTGTGCAGGGTGAATTTTTTTTTGACAGAACTGAGAAAGATCTGAATATTTGTAATATTTGAGGGAAAGATGCTGTGAATGAGAGGAAACAGAAATCTGATGGACCCAATTTTTATTTATTTTTTTAAAAGTGCTATAAAAATATTAATTAGAGCTGAACATGTGGTTATTAGTAGTTATATCATTTTCCAACTGGTTAAGTATTTCTAACTGAGTTTTTTGGGGTGTGCGTTTCAAAAGTAAAGTGACAGGAAATTAATTTTAGAAATTTTAGTCATTTTTAAATTTTCTTTAGGAAGTATGGATTTTTTTTTAAATGCGCAAGGAGACACCACAGACTGTATAAATAATGGACGCAGCTACTGTGACACTGACATCACACATTGGTTTGTTGACAGACGACTTGAAACCTCGAGTTCGTCATTTCGGCAGTCACCATCTTGTTTTTTAGGAGCCAGAAGAAACCATATTTCAGAAGCGACTGTTGAGGCCTCGCTAACAGCCTGTCACTCAGGCCCTGCTGTTAAAAATGCGTAACTTTGGGCCTAAAATTTGATGTGAGTTACATTAAATGTTTCATGCATGTTGAAATCAGCTACAGAGACCAGAACTGTTTTTCGTTCCAGGCTGTAAAAGTGTTTATTTCTGCTGTAAAGTCGGACAATTTAATATGAAAGTTTGGGGATTTACTCTGTTTTGGAGCCAGCATCTAGTGGCTGTCTCATGAACTGCAGTTTTTGGCACGTCTGCATTGAATCCATCTCCAGTCTCGGAGGTCGCTGCTTCAGAAACACAAGAAATCTGTTGTTACATTCGATATTGAGCCACTGGCTTCATCCAGTCAGCCGTCAGTTTTATTAGTATTTAGGAGACATCAGATCACAGGCAATAAAGTGACCAGAAAGTAACAAGATACCAAATAAACAAGAAAAACAAAAATACAAAAAAATTAACATGTACCTCTATAGATGCGCTTCCACCAAGCAGGTTAGTTCAGTCTGCATTTTTTGTGTTTGATAATGAAAAGTTGTGACTGGTACCTTCTGGAGCCGTTCCTTACCGTCACTATTTTTGGACACCACTCTGCTTATCAATAAATAAGAGAAAACATAACTTGCCACTTTACCAAATAATTTGATCTGTACAGTCATAAATCAAAGTATCAGACCTCCTCTGCAATCCACCAGAAAAACAGGAAGCGTCAACAGATAATTTGGAATTTTGCCAATTATCTGTATCGGCATTTCATCTTAATTATCGCCGATAAAATTAATTAGAAAGTGCAGAGAAAGTGTTTATATAGGAGAAACTTTTACCTTGTAAAACCTCAGGGAACTATGTTTATTTATGCATTTTTATCATTACTTGACTTTATAAAAAACAGGAGCTGCAAACTTTCTGTATATGATGTTAAAAAGTTTCAGTTTTGATTAAACATCAGTTAAATGCATTTAAACAAAGTTTTGTGTTGGAGTTTTTTTTTTATGTTTATTGTAAATGCTTATTGGTTCCAAATATCGGTTATCGGTCTCATTAACTTAATAACTGATATTGACCCTGAAAAACAAATATTGGTCAACCCCCAAAAAGTAGTTTATTTTTGTGACTTATTTACTCATGTATTCATATATTTTGTGTTTTCTGAGTTGCATAAATTTTGCATTTTGTAAGTCCACTGTCTCTCGTGGAAAGAAAAATAAAATCTGCACCCAGCTTGTATTTAGTTTCATTGCATATTGCAAAGTATAGGTGCAAGGGCCAAAGTCAAGTATTACTGACAGTAGTATTGGACTTCAATAATGTAGTATTACACACATGATGTGTGTTAGTTTAATTCAAGTACACATTCCTGCAGATCTTCCACTGCTCGAGGGTCTACGTAAATGTTTGTGTTACTTTTGGTTTCAAAGGTATTATATATTGAAAGCTTTTTGATGGAAACGCAGCTTAGATCTGTATTTGTTTTTATCCGTAACTTCATCTCACTTGTTCGGTCACGCCTTCTGAGTCAGGCCCATTTCGCGTTGTGACTTTGTCACTTGTCTTTTATTGTGTTGCAGGCTTTGTGTTTCTCCCTCCGTCTATAGTTACATCTCTGGGGATGTCAAAAAAAGCAAGCCGACACTAATAACAAAATTATAGCTGCACTGTCAAGACGGCTTTTATATCCCGAGTCAATGATAAAGTCTTTAGTAGCCGCTTTGTGTTCTGGGAAGCTGAGGCAGTTTTAGAGGGATAGAGATTATTACGTTTCACATCTTTCCACTTACTTCTTAAGCATCAGTGGCATATTTTTCTTTATAAAAATGAGCATCTCCACATTTTTGGGAGACAGCTTGTTCCTCTTCTCATCGACAATATTCCCTGCTGTGATGAAAAGTTGCTTGCTGTCCACATTTGTGCACGGTGCGCTCAGGAAGGTTCGTGCCGCTTGTGCCAAAGCGGGGAAGCGGCTTTTATTGTATTGCCAAAAAACAAGCGGCTGTCCGTCTCGTGGGATGACCGGCTCCGACAGGTAGAGGTTCATCTGTGATGCGGCCGAGCTGCAGCTGTCGTCGTCGCCGTGTTCCCCGTCTTCATCCAACAGCTCAGCATACATAGCATGCAAGGAGCTAGCTCGCGGTACCTTCTCTGGGGGCTCCGAGTCGCACGCCGCCAAACTCCCCTCGCCGTTGTGCTGCTCCGGCCCAGCGGCCAGGATGTCAGCAAGCAGTTCGCGAATCTGTGGCTTGAGTGCGTCGGGGAAATATCTGTCTTTATACCTTTTAATTAGAAAAGAAGAAAAAGAAAACATACATTTATTTTATTCATTTCATAGGTTATGTTAGTTTTGGCCTTGTAGCAAATTTGCATTTTTACTCTTTCGTTTTATTCTTATTAACGCCTCACAATGCTTATTCTTATGGCAACTTTGGCTGAATCTCAAGTAAAATCCAGTTAATTCAGAGGTAAACAAACAAAATAAAACTCACAAAAACATCCTGGTTCCTCTCTTCACTGTTCTGACAATCACCAACTCTGGTTTGGTTTAAAGAACCCCTTCATTCCCAGAGTTAGATAAAATATGAAATATGTTGGCTCTATACAGGCCAGACTTACCGTTTATTTTGGGGCCGTTTCTGGATGCATTAAGAACCATAAATAAAAACACTAAGAATAACAATCTGAACCTGTCAGAAGCAAAAACAAACACTTTTAGTGGAAGTACATTGAGGGTGTTTGTGCTCCTGCTGCTCTCACTAAAAACTGGACCAGTTTCAAAACGTATTGTTCCCATTAGTCACTAAAGCCTCATTCTAAAAAAACCCACTAACACCTGCTAACATCTGGCTTTTGTGTGTAACGGGAAACGTTACAGTCGGCATTCACACGCGGGTCAAATGACTCACGGGTATTTATCACCTCCGGCTCTGACGGGCAGTGATGGAAACACATACCCAAAGGCAACCCAAAGTGCTTCACAGTTTAGTCAAGTCAAAGTTCCCCGACATTTCAGGAAGGTATGAAGTATAAAATAACCCCCAAAAGCCTAAACCTTAATTTGACAGGTGGACACAGACAGGCAAATTTTCCCACCTCGGGTCCAGGACTGTAGCGATGGTATACAGGTGCTCAGATTCAATGTCGCGGAATCTCTTCTGGACCGCCTCCAACAGCGTCGCTTTCGCCGCTTTCACATCCTGGTCGCTCGCTGCTGTTTTCTCCAGAAGACGAGTCAGAGCTCTGATGGACGGTATGACGTCTGCGGCCGACGCGGTTGAGGAGCTGATCTGTTGCGTGAGCTCTTCAAAGGGGGTGAGCAGGGAAATGACATTTTCCACCAGTTTCCACTGGTTGTCAGTGAACATGGCGGGCAAGTCGTAGTCGGCTGCATACGCAGAAAGCGCTCGTCTCTGTTCCAGTAGACTCTGCAGCATGTACAAAGTACTGTTCCACCTGGTGGGCACGTCCTGCTGCAGCCGTTTGATCGGCTGGCCCAGCTGTTTCTGAATACTTTGAAGACGAGAGTAAGCGAGCTGGGAGTGTTTGAAATGATTGACGATGCGTCTTCCGGAGGCTGTAATATCAGAGAATGTGCGCTGGGACAAAACTCCCTCGGACACGGCGAGCTGGAGTGTATGCGCCATGCAAGGCAGGCTGGGTAAATCCGCATCCCTCATGGCCTTTTCCATGTTCTTGGCGTTGACCCTCAGAATAACGTGCACCTTTTCCTTCGGGATCCCCCACGTTTGGAACATGTCGATGAATGTGGCAGCAAGAGCCTCCACCGTGTGCGACCCTGAGAAATCTTGGGAATGAAGAACAACTTTGTGTAGTTCGAATTTTTCATCGATAAACTGCGCGTTTAGGCTCAACATGGACATGGGACACACATTCGAACTCCAAATGTCACTTGTGAAACTGAAAGAGTTGATGTTGTCCCTCATGAGATTGTCAATGTGTGTATACACTTCTTGGTATAACTGCGGCAGGCATACGTCAGTGAAATATTTGCGTCCTGGCAGAGTGTAGCGCGGATCCAAGTAGGACATGAGTCTTTTGAAACCTTCGTCTTCCACAATGGACAGCGGCTGGTGATCGAGGCATATGAATTCCATTATTTTGGCTGATATTTCTTTTGGTTTCTTGCTGGTTTTGCTGTAGGGTTGATGTTGTTGCAGCGTCTCTGTTACCGGCAGTTGAGCGAGTGGCGCTTGAGCCGCTATACGAAACCGCTCTCTCTCTGCCTTACAGCTTGCGAGCTTTGAGAACTGGTCATACTCATCGGTGTGCCTAACCTTCAAATGTCTGATGAGGTTTGTGGTGTTGAATTTTTTTGGTTGCGATCCCCCACGAGGGATTTCCTTGGAGCACACCTTGCATATTGCAAATTTACTGTCTTTTTCAGAGATCTGGTAGAACTGCCAGACCGGTGACGCCATTTTAGTGCGTGTTTTGCATCAGCTGATCCTGATGTGTCTTCCCATGGATACCGAGAACTTCCCAAAGCTGCTTTCTTGTCGATGGTTTAACATACTGTAAGGAGAGTCTGATGGGTCCAGGAGCGGCTTCAGGGCCGAGCATCAGGTTCCTCAATGACCTGTAAAACACGGCAGATTACGTGTTGGATTAGGGTGTAATGTCATAAAATCAAGGTGATTACAGTAGGACAGGAGGACAACATAATCTCAAATCTGTAGCTGTGAAGAAGCTACACATGTTGTTAATAAGTAAAGTAAGCACCCCCGACAGAGGTCCCAGCTAACCCTGAATGTTCTGAAATCCTGGAAAACGTCCTCAATCACCAAAAACGTCCTAAAATCCAGGTAATGTCCTAAAGTCTGAGAAACATCCCAAAATCCATGAATCATCCTAAAGTGCGAGAAATGTCCCCAAAACTCTTGAAATGTCCCAGAATCTGAGAAACATCCTAAAATCCTAGAAATGTCCTAAAAGCCAAGAAACGTCCTTATATCCTGTAAACATCCATGAAGTCCTAGAAATGTATAGACATGTCCTATAATCCTATACATATATTAGGGATTAGCTAGGACCTCTCTTCTAGCTAATTCCTAATGTCCTAAAAAATATACTTAAATCCCTGAAAAGTCCTAAAGTTTGAGAAACATCCTACAAATGTCCTAAAAGCTGAGAAATGTCTTTATATCCTAGAAACATCCTAAAGTCCTAGAAATGTCTAGACATTACCTCTCTCCTAGCTAACCCAAAATGTCCTAAAAAATATACTAAAATACCAGAAATGTCCTAAAGTCTCAGAAACATCCTAAAATCCTTGAATTGTCCCAAAGTGCTAGAAGTGTCTTAAAAACCCTAGACACGTCCTAAAATCTGAGAAACATCCAAAATCATATTCATGTCCTAAAATCTGAGAAACATCACAAACTCCTAAAAATGTCCTAAAAGCAGACAACTGTCCTTAAATCCTAGAAACAATCTAAAGTACTACAAATATCCTAAAAATCATAAAAGTGTCCCAAAAAACTTAAAATATCCTAGAATCCGAGAAACATCCAAAAATCCTCGACATGTCCTAAAATCTGAGAAACATCACAAACTCCTAGAAATGTCCTAAAAGCAGACAACTGTCCTTAAATCCTACAGACAATTTAAAGTACTACAAATGTCCAAAAAATCCAAGATATGTCCTATAACTCTATAAATGTGCTAAAATCATAACAAAGATAAACAATGTTTTTATATAAAAAAAAAATCAAGTTTTCTAAACATCTGCATAGTTTGTCCTGTTGTTTTCTCCTGTGTGCACATTCACGGCTGTCAATCATGTAAACCTACACACACACACACATACACACACACACACGCACGCGCACGCACGCGCACAACAGGAGGCCTTCACTTAGCAACGGAGCCTGCTGAGCTACCAGTTAGCACAATAGCACAAAGTTTCACAACAAAACATGACAGAAAAAAATAACCACACCAAAAAAACATGACTGTCATTGTTTAACTGGCTTCAGATTATTCTAACTGTTAACACGGTTCTCATTATTACAGCAAATTTCTCTGTCTGTCGGCCTATAATCCAAGCTAGCTGCATTAGCCGCAAAATGCTAACTCCATCAGACAAACCTGCAAAAACAAAAAGTAAAAAATTATAAAAACAGCTAAACTTACAGCTTTCAGGATTAAATTAGATCACAGACAGTCGGGACAGATCCGTATTTAGCTCCAGGTTTGAAGTGTGAACCACTGACCCTCGTTCAGAGAGGGTTTTCTTGTTGTTGTAAGGACATTTCTGGCAAAAATCCTCAAAAGAAACTAAAAAAAATAAAGTTTCACAGTGGCTTTTCAGTTGTTTTGCAGCCAACAGCATTGACGTGTTTGGCATCTGCTGTGTTTAGAGGTCTGTTTGCTCTTTAAGTCCCCGATGGCGGACAGAGAGGTTTTTGCATGGATATATTTTTGGGGTTCGCCTCCTCTTCTTCCTCTTCTGTGCAGTTTTATGACGGTTTGCATCCTTATGTGTTACATTACCGTCACCTGCTGGATTTCATCAGTTTCGCAGTGCAGACTTTTCTTTTTAAATGTTCAGTTTTGATTATTATAAATTTATCTCCAAGGTCTTTTTAAAATAATTTTCTAATTGTAATAATTTCATGACAAATTACTCAGTGCATTTTCCCTTTTTTTTAAAAAAGAAATTA
>NW_024632296.1:0-9442 GCF_008729295.1 Plectropomus leopardus
AAAAAAAAAGAAGATCTGTGTTAAACTGTTGGCACTGTTTAAACGTTGTTTTGGTTCCTTAAAAGTGAATCATCGTGATTATCTTTCATTTTGAGGTAATTTGGTTTTAAATCTCTCGGTTAAATTGGGATTTGTTATGTAGGAAGGGGGTGAGTGTTTACAAGGTTTTGCACCGTTATGAAGCAGCGGCAGTCTTTGACAAATGCAGCTTTATTTAGCATTATTATGACTTAATCAGCTTTACAAAATAATTATAATTCACAGACATTTGTTTTGTTTTTCTGAAAATGTCCTTGGTGACACGCTGGCATAGCCTGCAGTTAACCTGATCTCAGATAGCTTGATGAATTAAAATCTGTGTAACTGGACTTCAGTGTCTACATGCAACAGGTCTTGTATAAAGTATTATGCTCCCATACACTATGTTTATTTGGGATTTACGATCTCAAAATGTGTGTACTCAAATGTATGAATAACACACTTTTAACCCTTTAGAAATGGGGGCTTGTTGTTTGCATGATTCTGTTTTAATTGATCCAAAATAAGAACTATAATAGCTTGAGTATTAGTTTCTTTTTGCAGCAGAAAGCTAAGGCTTCTGTCTTCTCCTTCATCATGTCATGACCTTAGGTCACTTTACCTTACCTGCCATGCAAACGTGGTATTATGCCGGAATTTCCCCTGGAAATGGCCGCAGGAGATCGTTTTTTGCATAATCCTGTATATATCAATCTAAAACAAAAAACATCACAGCGAGAACATTAATTCTTTTTGCAGTGGAAAGCTAATACCTCTGTCTTTCCTCTCGTTCTGCCGCTCATAATCATTGTGCTACCTTTACCTGTGGTGCAAAAATGTTGCGCCATAGGAATGAATGATGAATCGATCACACCGCCTTTGCAACCTGCGCATAAAAATGAGCATATCTCAAAAACTAAACAATACACATGGTTAAATTGATTGTGGAGTGGCAGGAAATATATTGTTTATGTTTCTGCATTTAAAAATATTTTGGATCAATATGTTGTTTTTTTTTTTAATTTTGTAAAACCTGATGAAAACATGTCTGATTTTTGTATTATTTTTAAATTTTATAATATAATTTTAATGCCAATTAAAAACCAGTGAATTAAGCCAAATTTAAATTTTTTTATCTAAATTAGAAAATAATTGAAACTATTGCTTTAATTATAATCTAGCATTAAAAACAGTACCAGAAGTCACAAAATGTGTAATATTGACTTGCATTATCTCAGTAAATGAAGCCTACGCAATGCATGGCCTTGTGAACATTTTTCATTTCTGTTATTGTAATCAAACAACCTTTAAAGGCAAAGATTGGCCCCTTCAGTCATCGTTCTGCTGAGCTCCATCCACTCCATCTTGTGTGTCATGTGCTTCAAACTGCACAGCACCGTGGCTGTCAGTCATTTTAAGAGGAAGAAAAATTTAGCTAAGAGAAGTTTACTTGAGGCACTAACATGTAACAGTCAGACGGTGTTTTGCTACTATAGAAAAATGGAATATATTCTATGTTATAGAAGATGCACTTGAGGATAAGCTCACCTGACAACTTCGTGGAGCCAATTCAACCAAACAACAAATGAAATTCAGTATTTTTTTTTTACTAAATAATGCCATACTTAACCCTTTGCTTGATTTCTTTCAAAAACTTGGAAAGAGGGCAATGAGCAACAGAAGAAGAAAAGAAAAAACAACAAATGTAAAAAAGAAAGTAAAAAACAAACAATCAAGCAAATGACCTTGAAAAATTGCTTCAAAATTCTAATAATTCTATAACATAATTTTAAATATTTAGTTATGATAATAGAAGTATAGTCTTTTCCCTATCTTTATTTCTTTTTATTACCAAGACCTGTTTTTATTTTAAATCTATTTTTTTCCAATTTGTGGAACATTTCTTACCAGGTTGCTAATTGTCTTTTTTTCCCATGTCTTTAAAAAGAAATTGCACTAAATTGCTCAGAATTCAAAGGTTGAAATACTTGGTTGTTTGAAGTTGTCTGAAAGCAGCACAAGACAAGTGATGTACAGTATGTACAGGTGCACAAGCAAGATGCACCAATTTTGTTTCCTGAAACTGAGATATAAATCATAATTACAAAAAAAAAACAAACAAACAAAGTAGTCAGGATTATCCAGTTGCATAATGATACCTTCCAACATCTTGAGTCAGAATGTGACCCATTTAAATGCTCGGAGGAAATCTTGCCCACATACTGTGAAGCAACAGGCGGCTGGTCAAAGACCGGCTCTGACACAATGCGTTCTGCTGCGACTGTTTGTGAAAATAAGGCCTTATGGAAATACACAGAGAATCAAACATCCTCTATGACCTACATCAAAACTACATGTTCTCTACAAACATTTTCAGGGCTTTTTGCCTTAAAACTAAAAATCCTCGAATGGCAACATGTTATTTTCTCACTGTACATTTTGCCAGCGTAGATCCAAGGTAGAGAAAATAGGGGTTTACTTCTCTCACCATCAAACAGAATCCATGTGCGTAGACGCAGGAACCACGCAGCGGAGTGCAATAAACAGCACCTTTGGCCTGCACGACGGACAAAAGGACAGGAAGTTCTCTTTCTCTCTTTTGTAGAATATTGTTTTCCTAACTCGGGTGGAGGGAGGCAGCTGAGAAAGCAAGGACAGTGGATTTCTTTTAGGCTCCTGGGTGGAGCCAGGGGGGCCTCGAGGATGAAACAAGGGGGGCGGATGGAGATGGGGGAAGTAAATGCCAGCACCCTGCCGTGCAACAGGCATGAAGGCCTTTTGACTCGGTTGCCATGTTACTGGCCTTTGGTCGCAGGTATCCTCTCCCTCAGGCGCACAGATGGAGGGAGGAGAAGAAGGACGAGAGGAGAAGAGGGGGCAAAGTTCTTTCAGCTTTGGCGGGGGACGGGGGAGGAGGGGGGTGGGCGGACTGTGGACGGCAGGAGATGGTCAGAGCCGGGGTCCGTCTATACCTGTCTTTCCATCTGAAGTGATAACGAGATTGGAGCAATTGAAACCATGGGCAACACTCTCCCTGAGAGCCTTTTCCTGCTTGAAGGCACGTAGCGTTGGGGCGGAGGATTGAATCTATCAGTGTCATATTTATATTAACTGGATGTAGTAATGTAGATAAGATTGTGCCATTCAAACAGACCTCATTCAGAGAAAAGAAAAAACAAAACACAGACTGTTGTTTCTTAAAGGTGTACTTCACCCTTTTTCAGCCAGCACTGTGTTAAATCAATGTGGGTCGTATGTGTAGATGAACTGTGGTAGATTTTCCTTCATCTAACCAGTGCCCAGATATCGCTCCTCACCCTCCACCAAAACTCCTCCAAATGACCTAATATCACACATTATGTGACTTTTGGTCCAGTATTTTAAAACTTGATTATAATTAAAATAAAATAATGGTTTCATTTAATTTCTAAATTGGAAGAAAAAAATGTATAGCTTAATTTATTGTTTTTTAAAAGTCTATATGCTGTCAAATGATCCATTTTTTAAAGTTTTAGCTGTCAAACAACATTTTAAATTTTTTTTTAAAAATTGTGATTGATTGCAGAATTTCAATAGTTAATAGTTATATGCATTTAAGAAAAAATCATTATCATTTTATGTTTTAAATTCCATTATGACATGATTTATGTCATTTGGAAGAGTTTTGCCACTATAGGAGTTGTGTGATTTTTGGTCCAATTTTTAATACTGGATTAAAATTAAAGTTTCAGTTTAAATTATTTTCTAAATCAGATGAAACAAAATGTTTAGTTTGGCTAATTTGTTGGTCTTTAAAAGTCCATGTACTGTAAATAAGGGCTGTCAAATGATTGATGTTTTAAAATTGTGATTTATCACAGAATTTCTATAGTTTTTGACGATGAATCTCATTTTTTAAAAATCATTTTCATTTTATGTTTTTACGTCCATTATGGCGCAATTTCTGTCATTTGGAAGAGTTTTGCTGCTTCAGGAGTTATGTGTAATTTGGTCCAGTTTTTGGATAGTTTAAATTATTTTATAAATCAGATTTAAAAAAAAAATAATTTGTCTTAATTTGTTGCTTTTCAAAAGTCTATAGACTGTAAATAAGGGCTGTCAAATGATATTTTTTAAACCATGATTGATTGCAGACTTTTCATCGCTAATGACAAAAAAAAGAGCAAAAGCACGTTTTTCTCTGTTTTCTCTGGTCATAACGCACCGATTTGAAAAGTATATGCATCTCTCTGCCGCAGAGACGGCCCAGTTTTATGTGAGGTCCTTCTTTATGTCACTGAAATACTTCTTTAAGCTTTAATAATGGAGCCTGATGTCTGAAAGGCCTGACTCACATCTGGAAGTCATGGAGAGAATGAGGAGAATCGAGGAGAGGAAAGAGGAGGCGCTCGGGTGTAGTTCTTGTCTGATTTATGGAGGCACATGTGGAAACGGTGACAAGGATGGTGGAGAGGAGGCGTGTGTGTGTGTGTGTGTGTGTGTGTGTGTGTGTGTTTCAATGCAAAGACTTCAGTGATTAAAACCTAGCTTAATAAAAATGGATTCCACCATTTTTGTGCACTATTAAACTTTAGTCACTCCTGCCTTCTCCAGCACGGAGATAAATCTTATAATGTGCTGTTTTAATGTATCGACCTGCCCAGTCACTAAATGTCAAGCGGCATGGGAACAATTGCATGTTAAAGCCACGAAATGGTTTATTTACACTTGTGTTGGCTACCAGTGTAAGAGCAAATGTTGTAGCTGAATATTAATGGGAGCAGAGCAAATATGTTATTTGCCGTCAGCTACCATGCCTGTAAGAAAGTGGACATACACGCTGGAAACAAATCGGGATTTAGGCTTTGGTTGTGAAGTGAAAATTGGGTTTTGCAGTTTTAAAATTGTGGTGGCCCCCCCCCCCCCCTCCCCCGCACTAAATCAGCACAAGAGACCCACTTGGTTTTCACTGTGAATTTGTCCATCAGTGGAGGCAAATGACAAAATATTTTGGGAGGAAATTTCACCCGAGCAAAGACGAAAGAGAGAGGTCCCCCAGGGGTACACATCTGACTTCAATTCCACTCTTGTCAGGTAGACACAAAGCTGAGGGGCACACACGGCAACAGAAAGACAGAAGACAGGCAGAAAGAGAAACAAACACAAAGAGAGAAAAGAAGCGAGAAAGAAAGCAAATAAGAATTGGAGAAAACAAAACCAAAAAATAAAGAAATACGTGCTATTTCATAGATTTCTGCAAATTATGATTTTCCTTTTTTGCAAAGCTAAGTTCTCCCCAGCCCTCAGATGACAGGTACCCTTTGTACAAAGCAAGGTCATTACATTTAGCAAAAACTAAACTTCAAAACCAGGAGTGAAAAACAAAAACAAAAACAAAAACTAACTGAAATGATATTATGCACAAAACTAAGTAAAAGAAAAGACTAATAAACAAAAAAAAATTAGGGAGCTAAAACAGTTTTGGCATCAAAAATATAACTACTTTGGCATTGAGAAGGGAAACATTAGCACTGAAAAAGTTCCACTGAAAAATAGCAAGCATTAAGAATTATTTTGATTTTTTATATATATATATATTTTTTTTTCTCATTCTGATGTGTTTTTCAATGTCAGTCTATTGATTTTTTTCCCCCTCATGTAACTCTTAAAGGACTGTGGGTCAACAGGAGCAGTTCTCTCTCAAGTATGAGGTTTATATGTAAATCGCACTTTCCTCGCCCCTTCCTCTCACACTCCACGCCATAGCACTGACGGAAAATCGAGACTGAGAAAATAGTAAATTAAAATGTCACCTTAAAAAAAGACACGATAAGAAGAATGACATAATGTAAACAGCAGAGGATTTTCAAAAACATATCAAATAAATAATGTCTAATGCTTGTTTTTTTTTTTTTTTTTTTTCATTGGGACTTTATGCAGTGCCAATATTCCCTTTTTCAGTGCCAAATGTTTTCGAAGCCAAAACTTACCGTCAGTGCTCTAGAGGCATAGAGGAAAATGTCTTTAGTTGTAGTCTTTGTCAGCTGGTCAACTTTGTCAACACAACAAGCACTGGGCGGCATTAGTGGATATATTTAATGATACTGGGATGTCTACATGACTGTGAGTTAGTACACAAAGTGTTCTATCTATATTCTATTTATTCTGAACTACTTTAATCCCACCACTGAAAAATACCCCCCCATATTATAATAATAATGATTTAAAAAAAAACTAGAATAAATACTAAAACAAACTAAAACTAACAATTTTAAACAATAAATTAAAACTAATGATTTCAACAATAACAACTAAACCGAAACTAGTGAACACAGTCTGGGAATTAACTATTAAACTGATTTGAAAACCAAAATCAAAAACAAATGAAAAAACAAAACTGTAATAAATGTGGTGCAAATTATAGCAAGCAAGCAAACTTTATTTATATACTTCATTTCATTCCAGTTGGAGGCACAATTTGCTCTGCAAAGTTAGAGGTACAAGTTGCAGGCACAAAACAAAGCCAGCGACTGACCATAAAAGTGAATCAAATCCATTAAAACTAAGAATAAAACCTCATAAAATAATAATTAAAATGATGAATAAACCAATAAAAAATACAAAGACATGAATTAGAAGTGCTAAAAAAAAAGTAAAAGTTAAATAAATAATACTAAAAGACCATTAGAAGAGGATAATACATATGAATTAAAATAGATAAGATAACTAAAAACAGAGAGATAGATAGAAGATAGAAGATAGCATGTCAAACCAACAAAAAACACAACATAATAAATAAACAAACCAGTAAAAGTAAAAGCATACCTTAGTTAAAAACAATAAAAGAAAAAAAGAATAAAATAAAACATAATATAATCTAAAAAAAAAAAAAATTAAGTAAACGAAATATAATGAAATAAAATAAAGTTATAGTTAAAATAGCCCAAGCAGACTACCAGAATGTGCAGCGAAAAAGGAATGTCTTCAACTTAACTTTAAAACATATACTGCACTTTTCTGTCGAAGAAAATAGCTGCCTGCCATTGCATTTACTTTAAGGTCTGTCAACAAAGACACGGCTGCACAGCTGGAATATTATCCTTGATGGTATATTTATGTCCTTAACCTTTGACCTCCCCTTTTACCCACACGGTTGTCCCACAGGGCAAATAAAAGAACAGTCTTTGCCCTTTGTGTGTTTGTGCTCTGCAGCTTTGAATATGTGTGTGTTAGTCTGTATTTTTATTTTGCTCATATGAGTGAATTCTGTTTTTGTGTGATGCATTGGAAAAAAAGAAAAAGAAAAATGCATGCACACAGCAGAGGTCACGGAGTGATTCCTCTGAGGTCTATTCGAGAGAATAACGTTGACTGCTGATAGCAGGGCTTTGATCCGTATCCTATTGTGAGTGTAAAATCAGAAGTTCTCTGCATTTTTCTTTTGATAATACCGCGGTAAATAAATTCCACATCTCGGTTGCTTATCATATTGTATGTAGGTAATAGGTATGGATCTAAAGGTGCTGGCTAAGACTGGAGTGCAGGTGACTCTAAATGGCACTAGATGAATAATTTTCACAGCTGATTATTGCTCTGCACTTTCCCCTTATACTTCATTTATAGGTGATAGTGCGTTGCTTGGAAGTGATTGCTTTGATCTTTTTTTTTTTTTTACTGGTCTGTTATTGCTCATGATAGGCCGCTGGTATTATTGGGGTGATAAGTCAGAGTTAAACAAGCCGGAGTGCATCTGCACTTAGTGTTTTTACCTCACATTATCCATGGGACTAAGCTGAGGTGCTCTGGGAGTATTTAGCGCTCTGCTGTGCTTGTTGGAATTATTACCGAGGCTCAATGTTCTGTATTCCCCCCCTGTTAGAGGGTGAGGGAGAACACGACGGAGAGAGAGGGTGAGCGGAGGAAAAAGGGTGCGAGAGGTAGAGGGAGTCCTGTGTTGTTGGCAACCACGGGCTATATCTGGGCAGTCTACAGAGACAGGCACGCTTTGTCTCCAGCGTCATTTGCAGCTTAAACAAACAGGTGTGATGCAAGAGGCTCTCAAACAAACACACCGCTGCTCTTCAAAGTGGAGACAGGAAGAGACACCGGGCGAGGGAGAGTGAAGAAATAATGGGGGAGGCATGGGCAGTCGAGGGGAGATAAAGCGAGTACGTGGACAGGAGTTGAGTGGAAATAAGTGTTCTTTTTTATGCCGGATTTAAGTTAAATCTGTGAGTTTTCTTCAACTTTCCCTCATATTTGGAGGTGTTAGCTGTGTATTTTCTTCATTTTAGCCTTCACAGTTTGGAAAATAAATTGGTCCTTGTTTTTTTTTTTCTCCTTCTTCGCACCTCCACTAAAAATGTCTGTTTTCTTTTTCTTTCACTCTAGTGCTGACAACCTCTTACCTTCTCTACTGCTTCATCACACTTCTCTCTCTCTCTCTCTCTCTCTCTCTCTCTTTCTGTGGCATTGTCACTTGAATCAGAAGTTGAGTGCTGGCTAAGTGAAGGGGTACACAGCGAGTCTGCTCTAGACAGGCCTGAGTGGTGCTGCACTGCTTTGCTGCCTTTTCTCCACAGAGCCTTGATTCGGCCCCCGCTGATAGGGGACCGAGGCATTACTCAGCCCCCCTTGCTTGCTTGATGAGCAGCATCTCTAATCCGTACAAATGTTAACCCTTTACAAGCTATTCTCTACTGTCATCCCCATTTGGGCAGATTAAAACACACTCATGTTTGTCCATTTAAAAATATCCTGTTGTTCTTACTTTTCAGTTACTGGATCAAAAAAAAAAAACCCCTCAACTCTCACCCTCCCTCCAAAAAGCCTTGTTGCACTTCCTCTTTGCTGCTCATGTCTGGCACATTCAAAGAAAGCAAAGGAAATGTCACAGACACCATAATGCACAAATCTATTTAGTGTTATCTGTAAACTTATTTTAAAACAAAGTTGTGCAGTTGCAGACTCTTGTGAATTTTCAGTTGTCATTAACATGACACGATTAGTATCTTAATGCTAACACTTTTAACATGGATTTAGCAGGCAGCACTTTAAATTAATTTACAGACCGGAAAAGTGTATAGGAAATAAATAGTTTAAAGTGTTTTTGTGATTCCCTGCTGCCAAGAATTAAATTATTGCTTAGATTCAGCAATGATGGGCCATTTTTTTCTGGGCTTGCCCCAAATGTGCAGCCAAGCTGGGATCAGCACTTGCACATGCACTTTTTTTAAAGTGCATCTGTATCACTCTGTGTCTCCTCTCTAAATATCTAAATTCAAAGGTTTTTGCTGGTCCTTGAATGCAGTGCAGGCAGAGCTCTCCATGGCTTCTTTTTTTCCTCAGCAGCAGTTTGTGACTTGTGGGGTGAATAATTGATCTGTTTTTCCATTTAGAGCTAATCAAATCAGATTGCTGGTGAGAGACGCAGCTGCTATGACTG
>NW_024632297.1:0-5656 GCF_008729295.1 Plectropomus leopardus
TTTTTTCCTGGCTTTTTAAAAATATAGATTTTTTAAATCTACTAATTATTTGCAATTTGTCAAACACACTTTACCAAGTTTCTCATTGCCTATTTCCCATGTTTGTGAAAGAAATCACACTAATTTGCTTGATTTTCAAAAGTTGAAATACTTGTGAAAGGCCTCTGAAAGCAGCACAAAAAAAAGTTTTAAGGTTTGATAATAAACCCAATATCCCCAAACGAGGACATCACAATTTTTAAAAACGACTTGCTGTTCAAAGACGGTCCTTATTTTTAATACTTGTCAGGTCCTCCTCATCTGAAATAGCTGGGAGAAATTAAAAATGCATACCAAACAAAAGCTGGAGTCTCAGTAGGTTGAGGACCACCTTGATTCCACACAATGAGCTGAAAATCGCATTTTTCTGCCTCTTGCCTTCACAGCTTGCCACTGAAACTAAAGCCATCATCACCTGGATGGAGCGCACCCCATTTGTACTCGGAGCTAACTTGCAAGGAGGAGAAAAACTGGTGGCGTACCCTTTTGACATGCAGCGGCCACCACTTTCTGTAAGTCTGTTTCACAAAGAACTAAATAAACGTCTCAGCCGCTGTGTAATAACCCTCTGATGTTGTCAAAAGATAACCGACAGCCGGCGTTGGAGAGGAAACTCCGAAATGAACGAGGAGACGTGGGCTCGCATCCAGCGGCAGAACGAAGGGTCTCTGAGGGAGACGCCCGACGACGCCATGTTCAGATGGTTGGCGATGTCGTACGCCCACAGCCATCTGACCATGACGGAGACCTACAGAGGCTCCTGCCATGGTGATGACATCACTGCGGGACAAGGGATCACCAACAGAGCCAGCTGGAAACCAGTGGTGGGCAGTAAGTGGGCGTCAAACAAGTAAAAGAATATGAAAAAACAAATCTCACTTTCCCACTTAGTCCTGGTTGTATTCATGGAGGGTTAACCCTCTAAAGCCTGAAAAATTTGCTTGATTTCTTTCTGAAACATGAGAAGAAAGCAATGAGCAACTAAAGACAAAATGACACAAAATTGGCAAGAAATTTGCAATAATTACAAGAAAATTACTTAAAATAATTAGTAAAAAATAGGAACATAGGAAAATTAACCCCAAAAAGATGCTTAAAAAATCTAATTATTCTGCAACATAATTTTAAAAAGTTAATTATAATAATTAGAAATGTTTTCCCTGCCCCCCAAGACATTTTTGCCTTGCTTTTTTTAAAAAAAATACTTTTCTAAATATACTAATTTCTTGTAATTGGTGGAAATTTTCTTAAAGTTTCCCATCTCATTTTTCTTATTTTTGAAGGATATTCACAGATCTTTTTCAGATTCAAAATACTTGTGATTGGTGTCTGAAAGCAGCACAAGAAAAGGGATGTTTCTCCGCGTTTTTAAATTTGATTGGGTTCCCCATTAAGTCCAGTTCTTACACTGAGACCAGCCAACCAGTGCTCCCATACAGGACTTCTACAAACTGGTTTTCTTTGGTTGAGGAACAAATGGACTCTAAAAATGAAAATAGATGTGCAAAAAGTTCTTTTTAGGTGTTTTCATGCATAGAAGCGTTCACACATTTGTCAGCGCATACAGATGACAAAATTTACGCCACTTTACTAATAAAACTAAAGAAATACAAATGTAAAAAAGATGAAAGATGTAATTTATCCTTTATCAGAACGTCCTCTGAAGCTTTCCTCCCCCACAGGCATGAACGACTTCAGCTACCTGCACACAAACTGCTTTGAGCTCTCCATCTTTTTGGGCTGCGACAAGTTTCCCCATGAGAGTGAGCTGCCTCTGGAGTGGGAGAACAACCGCGAGGCTCTGCTGTCCTTCATCGAACAGGTGACAACTGGACTGATAAGTACAAGTTGAACACTTAAACTTAAGTCTTTTAAATGACAGCTCACACACCCTGCAAACTTGTGGGATGGCTGTTAAAACTTTGCTCTTTGTCACATAGAAAGTGGCATCGTCGGCGTAGAATAATTTTAGTTGTAATGGATCTGAGGGGCATTTTGAAGGTTTTAGGACTGTCGTGTTTCCTGTGCAGGTAAATCGAGGGATAAAAGGCGTGGTGAGAGACGTGGAGGGAAACATGCTGTCTAATGCCACCATCTCTGTGGAGGGAATACGGCACGATGTCAGAACTGGTATGTTGGTTACAACAACAAATATACTTACTGCATATACTGCGTGATATGCAGTAGATGTGTTCGTCATTATCTGCCTTTTTCTCTGGCTTTGTATTTGAATAAATGACTGAAAGTCACGTTAAATTTAAAACACACTACCAACCGAAACAAAATAAACACAAGATATTAAGATTTTTTATCAGCAGTGTTTAAGGTTGGCTGAAGCAAGATCAAAAATTTGAGCGTTTTGAACTTTTTATTATGTTCCATAATTGAGTGTTTTAAGAGCATGTAAACTTGATATTTGTCTTTTTGTGTTGTATGTCTATGTAATCTTAATGTAAATATAAACATTTTTCTCTTTTCACCATAACTGTTATTATATCATATGTAGCCTTGATCTTAAAATCTTAATTTTTCTTTCTTTACTAAAATTAAACTAGGACAGAAGTTTTTTTGGGTCAGTTTTTGCATGTTGAAGGAATCTCAGATCCTAACCATTGACCTCTACTCATCCTAGCTTCAGGTGGTGACTACTGGCGGCTGTTGAATCCCGGAGAGTACCGGGTGACGGCCAAAGCTGACGGCTACACCCCTCAGACCAGACTCTGCATGGTGGGCTACGATTCCGGAGCCACTTCCTGCAGCTTCACTTTAGCCAAGTCCAACTGGGACCGCATCAAACAAATCATGGCGCTCGGCGGCAACAGGCCCATTCGACTGGTCCCTAGAGTGGTGAGGACGACTCCGGCCAGCCTCCCTGACACGACCACCGTCGACAGTCACGCCATCGCTCAGAGAGCGGAGCGCCTCCGGCGGCTGCGGATCATGCGTTTCCGCCGGCTGCGGCAGCAGAGATTACGAGGCGGTCTGAGGACCACTCCCGCTACGACGACCACGACAACGACAGTCCCCACAACGATACCTGAAACAGAGAAAACCACGTCCTGGTACGACTCCTGGTTCCCGGTGGACAGTTGGATGACGGAGAACCCGTTCGATAGCGTCAGCTTTGACTCGGTGCCCACGCAGGACTATCCGTTTGAATTCACTATCGATTGATTACTACACTCACATCCATGTACGACCGCACTAACCACTTCAATCTGCTGCAACATCACAGCTTTAACAAACACACGACGCAAAGGTTGGTCATTATTTAGACCTCACAGCGTTTTCACCTCACTGGGTAAACACTGTGAGTGGAGATCAATGTGACTTAAGGCGGTGATACTCAACTTACGGCCCAGGGGCCAAATCTGATCCACGACAGGTACCCGGGTGGCCCCCCAACCTTTTTCTAACTCACAATAAAAATAAAGTGATTCACACTGGGAATGTTTTCGTACTTTTAGTATACATAAGGTACCAGAGTGCATAAAACTACACAAAAAAACTGCAAGTGGAGGATCCCCCAAATCCCCCAACAGAGATCCATAGCCCTAAGACCCTAATGTCCTAAAATTCTAGATATGTCCTAAAATCCTAGAAACGTCCCAAAATCCTAGAAATGTCCAAAAATAAAAAAAACTTCCTGAAATCTTAATTATGTCCTAAAATCCTTGAAATATCCTCAAATCCTAGAAATGTCCTCAAATCTAAGCAACGTCTTAAAATCCTAGATAGGACCTCAAATCCTAGAAACGTCCACAAATCCTAGAAATATCTGAATATCCTAGAAACATCCTAAATCCCAGAAAATTACTAAAATCCTTGAAATGTCCTAAAATTCAAGAAGAATCGTACAATCCGAGAAATATCCTAAAATCTGAGAAACATCTTTGAAGTCTAGAAACATCTTGAAATATTAGAAATGTCCTAAAGTCATAGAAATGTGCCAAAAATACTAGAAACCTGCTAAAATCTTAGAAATGTCCGAAATTCCCAGAAACTTCCTGAAATACTAGAAATGTCCTAAAATCCAAGAAACGTCCTAAAATCTGACAAGGATCCTTAAATCTTAGAAATGCCCCAAAATCCCATTGCAAACGTGTCTTCCAACCAAAACAAGCTGAGTATCCCTGCTTTAAGAGATCTTTCATAAGATAAATACGTTTTTGTGAAATCCTTTACAGGGAATTGATCTGGAATCAAAAACTTCTGCTGAGCAGAGAATATACAGCACAAGTTTGATCAGATTTAATAAAACACTCGACGTCACAGAGCGACGCAAACAGGATGTGATTCAGTCCCTCTCCATTAGAAGTGTTTGTATATCTTTATGTGTCTTTAATGGCTTTACAGTGTGATTGCTGGCCTCACTTAAACTGATTTAATGTACTGCTGAATGCATTTGATTAAAATGAAGTTATTTTCTAAAACATCTTCGTCTGTGTGTGTTATTCAGTCGTTCAAATAATTACCTAAAAGATCAAATTCTTAATAGAAAATTGCCATTTTGACAACAAAATTGACTATAGATCACTGAATATAAGCATGATTGAAAACTGCAGGTGCTCTATTAAATAAAATGCATCGTGATGTAAATGAAACCAAACAGGAGGTGATTCTGAACTTTAATTTCCTCGTTACTGAACCTCCTCTTATAACGCAGAAAAATAAATGATGTCTGTTTCCTTGTTTTCTTTCCTGCTCTGACACCCAGAGATCAGATATCGCGTCACATCGTGTTCAGCACAGACAGCTGACATGTTCCTCATTGCTCAGCTGCAGGAAGTGAAATCAAATTCTCACCTCAAACACTAAAATCTCCGACCTGAAACCAAATCCCGGTCGCAACAAGAAAAAGCTGCCATTGTACCCTTTGCACGTTTTAAAGGAACCATATCTACATTTCTCGAGTGACATAGTATAAAGAGAGGTGGAGGGGATGGTAGATTGGGAGAGCTGCAAACAACATAACTGGTTGTTTTAACCCTTTGAAACCTGAGCGAATTGGTATGGTTTCTATCAAAAGAAAACACAATTGCACGAAAATTACCTGAAATAAGCAACAAAAAACAAGTGAAAATGAAAACAAAAAACAAAATAACCTTAAGAAAGTGGTTAAATTAATAGTTAAAACATAAAAAATATATGTTTGTTTTCTGGAACATAATTTTAAATATATACGATTTTTTTCAACATATTTTTTCATTAATATCCAATAATTCCCGCCAGCAATTTAATGGGTAATTTTCTTGCATCTTTGATGCAATTTCTGCAGTTTGTGTGACATCTCTTATCAAGTTGTTCTGTGCCTTGTTCTCCAAATTTAAAAGAAGTCAGAGGATTTTTTCAGGCTTCGGAGGTTTAAAAGTTTGGGGAAGGCGTCTGAATGCAGCACAAGAAAACTGATGCTGATCCAGGTGTTAAGGGGTTAATGAGTCATCGCTGTTTCCAGCAGCTTTTTAGTCACCAGAGTTTTTTTTGTGACCTGATGCTGAATTTCCTGTCAGGATCGTGCCACAAAAGCAGTTATTTTTTACCAAGACATGGGCGATTTTTAATCAGCCTGTTTTCTGCTGCATTGTAATGAAGTCTGTTCGTCGGTCCGTCACTTTGT
>NW_024632298.1:0-4530 GCF_008729295.1 Plectropomus leopardus
CAGACAGGAGATGAACAAGAAAACAGTCTACTCACCCTCCCAGTCGGTGCTGCTCCGCTCCTTCGTTGATGCTAATAAAGCTGGAGATGGGGTTTTCCAGAGGAATGGAAACTCCCAAACACACAGTCTGTCCACTCATCCTTGCATTTCTGGGTTAACTCTTTTTCAAATCTGAGATGAATTAGGTGAGCTTTGCATGGACAAAGCATACTGCGTCTGTGATTGCTGAAAAACGGCAGTGGAGGCCTGTGGCAGTGATCCATGCTGTCGGAGATCCGCGCTGTCAGCAGCCATGTCGGAGATCCATGCTGTCGGAGATCCGCGCTGTCAGCAGCCATGTGGCAGAGATCCATGCTGTCGGAGATCCGCGCTGTCAGCAGCCATGTCGGAGATAATAAAAATAGACAAATAAAGTTTTACTTACTTAATTTACATTTCCCGGCCTCGAAAAGGTCGAGGTTTTTGGGCAATTTTTCGACATGCTACATTTTTGACCCAACCTACTATGATGTTTTTAACTTGAGGTTTCACATTATATTCTGTGATGCTTTTTGAGACATACTACACTATGAAGTTCAATTTTGTTTTTTTTTTGGGGGGGGGGGTTTACACTATTATAGTTTTTAATGAATTTATTCAACATACAATACTAAGACTTTTTTAGACAAAAATTTTCGAGATACTATAGTATGGCGTTTTAGATGAAATTTTCAAATACTTTACCAAGTCCTTGTTAGACAAGAATTCCCAATATATATATTATTAGTTTTAAAGAATATTTTCAGCATACTTAACATTGCAATTTTTTGGATGCAATTTTTCAACATTCTATATTATGATGTTTGTGAAAGATTTTTTGACATAAAATACTTTTTAAAAAAGATTTTAATGAAAGTTTTCAACATATTTTTGTATGAATATTTTGATGAAAATCTTTGAAATGCTATACTATGTTTTTTCATACTATATTACAAAGTTTTTCGAGAAACATTTTCAACAGACTATAATATAATGTTAATCGACCAACATTTTTGACAGACCCTACCATGATGTTCTTTTTTTGACATAATATACTATGTGTATTTCAGAATGTGTATAACATACTATTCTCATGTTTTCTGACATACTATTATATGACATTTTTTTTACCACAATTTTCAACACATTATTATATGATGTTTTGATAAAAATGTTTTACACACTATATCAATTCATTTTTTCCACAAAATTTTTCAATATAATACGTTTGGTTTTTTTGACAAACTTTACTATAAAGTTTTTTGACGAAAAATTTTTGACATACTATACTATGATGTTTGGCGAGTTTTTTCAACACATTATACCAGGACATTTTTTGACCAGATTTTTGGACATGCTATACCATGACACTTTTTTGGAAGGTTGGTTTTCGATATACTATACCATGACTTTTTTAACAAATATTTTCAACATATATAATCTTTGGTCAAACCACAGAATGACAATATACAATGATTTTTTCCCCCCAACATGGTTAAATTTGATGTATAATTTTGGGGGGGCAATACACAATGACATTTTCCTTTTATAGAACTTTTTTGTGGTAAAAAACAATTTGACAACTTATACTGTGTTATCTTTAAACATTAGTTATCGACCTTTTCTAAAACTTTTTTTTATCATAGTTTATTATTACCTTTTTTTAAATAATATACTATGACTTTTACTTCGTTTTACTTCAACTTCTCAAAAAATGATCTTTGACTTTTTCAATATGCTATACGATGATCTTTGTCGTTTTTATTCAACATACTATACTGTTGATTCTTTTTGACATATTCTATGACTTTTTAAATTAATAATATAGTTTACTGTATATACACACACACTATATAATATAGTTGTTTTTTTAAATTCTGTGACATACAATGTTGACGTTTTTTGATATTTTTATTTATTTTTGGAGGATGCTTCAATCATGTCAAACTGTGTCAATATGCTGGATTGAATCAGTACAACTGATCAACCACGCAGGATCATCGATCACGTACAGAGACTCTAAACACCTGTTTGACACCCGTTTGATGTTTTGTTTTTCTGGAAAAATGACAACAAGTCTGCATTTCTATCACCTGTCACCACCGACGCCATAAACATGAAGCTGATCATCAGTGTTGATCGCAGAGTCCGCCTCCTCGTCATACAGTTTTGAAGACGCGGTGCGACGTGCAGTGAACAGGCTGATAATCAATGGTTTAAAGCACAAAAACATCTCCTCATGCTGATCGCCTGATAAACACTCAGCCTATAGCAAACTGTTTCAACATTTAATGGCTGAGTTTGACTATCTGGAATTAAAATGACAGATAAACAACTTCATTTTGACTGGACGTCATTACATTTTCACTTACCACAATTTTCATTCGACATATTTGCAACGTCATATTGTCAAAACAACAGAAATATCCATACTTTAGTTTTAAATATTTAAAACCGAATTACAGATATCTGCAATGACGTCACTGAAACAGACGACGTCAGCGTGTCCGAAAAAACAACTGCTGATATCTGCAAGTTAGATCTGAACAGGCGAATTAAAGTTAAAGATATCTCAAACGTCATTTTGACTCCACAGAATTGTTGTGCGAGACGTTGCTCGATACCGGCCAACACCGAGCGCAGACGACGAAACTTTCGCGCAGAAGAAACGGCGGTCGGGGTTCTCGACAAGATTGTGAGAAAATGCCACGAAAAAGAAAGATCACGTAGCCAACAAAGCTGTGTCGAACGAGAGCTTTGCTCTCTCTTCAGGGACTCTATCAGGGGCCAGATTTGGCCCCGGGCCCTCAGTTGAGCGTCCGTGGCCTAAGTCGTCAGTTGGAGTGACGTCATGTGACAATCCGAACACGTAAAACCGCCAGTAGACTCGTGTGACATCCTTCAGAGAAAACTTTGAGAATTAAACCTTTCTGCTGATACAGCTCGTCCCGCAGCGTCCGACATAAAAACCGTCACTCATCGTGTCGGGAGACCGGCAGAGGAAAGCTTGCCGCCACGTGTCACGGCAGCTTCCTGCCGCGGCAGCGTAACAGGCTGCAGAAGGTCTTCCTGAAGGTGACGTTGCAGAGCGCGTAGCAGCCCGGGTTGATGGCGCTGTTGACGTAGCAGAGCCAGTAGCCCGTCGTCCACAGGACCTCGGGGATGCACACGTGACAGAAGGCGGCGACCACCGCCATGACGTTGTACGGCGTCCAGGTGAAGATGAAGGCCAGCAGGATGGCCAGGATGGTTTTGGTGACCCTCCTCTCCCTCGCCATCACCCTGCGCCTCCATCTCTCCTGAGACTTGACGCTGGGACAGGAGAAGATCGCAGAGGCCGTCCCGTGCAGGTCGGCCGTGGACGAGGAGTCGGTGTCGATCTTGTTGTAGTCTTCGTCCATGGCATGGCGTCCGGCGGCGCGAGGGCGGCACTGCTGAGGCTCTGACGTGTCACCGGGACTTCTGGAAACTTTGCGGCTCCCTCTGGGCTTCGGAGTGCTGGACTCTGATTGGTTCAGAGACAGGTCAGAGCCCGGGTCGCTCGCCACCCAGCTGCGCCGCTTCAACAGGAAGTCTTTGATGGACGGACTGGATGTCCTGAGCGCGCCCGGCTCAATCTGGATGGCGCTCAGTCGGCTGCGGCTGGCGGTGGACAGGCGGCTGTAAAGGCCGACCATGACGAGTGCCGGCAGGTAAAAAGAAGGAAGCGTCGTCCCCAAAGTCACGGCGGGGCTGGCGAGGAGATGAGTGTAACACTTCCCATCGGGAATGACGCGTCGTCCCCCGTCTGTCTGCCAGCAGAGGATGGCAGGGGCCCAGAGGACGAAGGACAGCAGCCAGGCGGCGCCAATCATCAGACCGGCCATCCCGCCCGTCCGCCGCGCCGGGTAGCTGAGCGGCTGCGTCATGCAGAAGTAACGATCCAAACTGATGATGAGCAGGTTCATGACGGAGGCGCCGCTAACCACGTAGTCCACCACCAGCCAAATGTCGCAGACGGCGGCCCCCAGGGGCCAGCGGCCCCGCAGCAGGTACAGCGTGTACAGGTTCATGGACAGCAGGCCGATAATCAGGTCCGCCGCCGCCAGGCTCAACAGGAAGTAGTTGTTGATGGTCCGGAGGCGGCGGTTCACTTTGATGGACAGGATCACCAGCGTGTTGCCGAGGACGGTGACGACGCTGAGGGAGACGGTTACCATGGCGATGAGGACCAGCTGAGCCGTGCTGTAGGGACACGCCACTCCAACCGCAGGCTGACAGGAGGCGTTCAGGCAGGGGCGGAGCCACAGGGAGGCGTTATGGTCGAGTTCAGGAGCTTGTCCCATTATCCCTGGAAACACACACACACACACGCACACACACGCACACACACACACACACAGTTGCACAGTGGGTAATGTTAGTGCCGAAAAAAAGAAGATCGATGATATTTCTGCAGTATGGAAGAAAAAAAACACTGAACACTACGGTATCAGCCGAAAACAAGATCTGCTGTACGGAGAAAATGTTGTT
>NW_024632299.1:0-1667 GCF_008729295.1 Plectropomus leopardus
AGTGGCTGAGCATCGAGTCCAGGAACGGGTAAGAGTCTGACTGTAGGTCCACGACTCAGTGCTAGAGTCACGCCAGTGACTAGTAGAAAAAAAGGGAATACAGAATATCATATATTACCATAGAAACTTCAAATATAAGCCTAGTCCAAATCAAATGCCCAGTCTCTTTTACTAGCCATGTGTGGCGACACATAAAGGCCCGTCCCAATTAGAGGCTCTGTTACCATGCAGTTCATTTTTATTGACATTTTTTGGATAAAACTGGGTTGCTGGTTAAATGCTGGAGATAACCTTAGTTAGGTGCTTATGTCTCACATTAATCACCTACATGTTAACTTTTGTCAATATGGACAAGCTACACACCATTAGCTTGGTAAGATTCTCACAATTCAATCATTCAGCTAATTTTACTGAAACCGTGAGCTCCAAAGTAGATGATGTTATCTGTTTAGTAAACAAGAAAGCTTTTTAAGCTTTTTTTCAGGTCATGTCTTGTTGTAGTTGTTTCTTAAGTAGCAATGATGTGTGGAAGATGAAGAAACCTCCGCGGACACCGACTCGGTTGCATAATAATCAATTTATTGCAGCAAAGTTCAGCATCCACCAGGCCCCATGGTCTGCCTGGGAGAGGATTCAGGACCAATGCGAATCTCTCCCTTTCAGCTCATGCAAGTCTCTTATATACGTACAGGCATCAATACATTTGTCCGTAAAGCAACTCTTTACCTGCTGTGATCAATCACAAAACCCCACAAGTATCTCCTTATTTGGAAGGAGCCTTATTCCATATTACTTCTAGCCTGGCGCCAGTATTCTACACACTTGTCTTCCAGGCCTAAACATCCCTAGACCACTAACTTCGAGGCCTCCTTGCCTGACCAAATTAGGAACTTTAAGAAACTGAGCATAATACACCACATTGTCTTTTACCTTTTTTTGGAACAAATTTTTCAGTAATTTTCTTGTACTAATCACAGATTTCTTGTTCCTCTCTGGTCATTTCTTTGTTGCTCTTGACCTTCTTCCCATGTTTTTGAACAACCCAGGTTTCAAAAGGTTAAATAAACAATTTGATTGTACTTACATCTTTGATGAGCAAGTTTCGTGTGAAAGGAAATAAAAGCCGTCCCATATAGACGCCTGTCCCAAATATAAGCCTGTTGACTTGAGTAAATAATAGCCCAGGCTATGAATTGATGCACCATATGTACACTTGCTCTGCAGAGAAGCTATCTGGTGATATCTTGTATGATTTGTTAAATCTGCTCTGTGTTTCTGTGTCATCAGCTGCTACTCCTACGTGGGCCGTCAGGGTGGAGGTCAGACTGTGTCTTTGAGCCGTCAGGGTTGTCTGTACCACAGCACCGTCCAGCACGAGCTGCTCCACGCACTCGGCTTCAACCACGAGCAGACCCGCTCCGACAGGGACAACCACATCAGGGTGTACTGGGAAAACATCATCGATGGTTAGAGTTTCTCACCTCCAGTTGCATGACTTTAAAGTGGTCTTAGAGGCAGAAATAGTCTAGTTGTTTGAGTTTCACCTTCTTCTCTGTCACCTGTAAAGCTCATGTTTGTGTAACTGACATTCAGATTTTCTCGCTTTACTTTAAAACAGTATATGTGCGACCTAACATCGTGCATATTTTCTCTCATCTCGGCAGGAA
>NW_024632300.1:0-3363 GCF_008729295.1 Plectropomus leopardus
TATTAATTTAGTTATATATTTTTATCAATTAATTTATTTTAAAATTGCATATAGATTTATTTATTGTCTATTTTCATTTTTTTGTTTATTTTACTTTTTTTATTGATTAATTCCAACATATATTGCAGTATAATTTTGGTACATTTAATGTCATATTTTAAGTCATTTTTTATTTTTTATTTTGGCGGCTTCTAACCTCTGTATGATAGTACCACTACTGTGCTAGATAGATTTAGAGGTTGTCAGTAAGGCCGTATGGTTCAGGTTTGTGGGGGAGTCGTTATCCATCCTGATGAGGACCTGTGTGTGCTGTGTAAATAAATCCTGTGTGTGTGTGTGTGATGTCTGTCATTGTTGTCCTCAGGCCACCCAGCCCACCTCGCTGCTGCCGCCGCCGCCAGTGCGGAGAGGGAACGGGAGAGGGAGCGTGACCACCGTGAGCAGCAGGAGAAAGAGAGGGAGAAGGAAAGGGAAAGGGAACAGCGAGAGAGGGAGAGGGAACGGGAGCGGGAAATGCGAGAACGCGAGCGAGAGAGAAACAATGAATACATCCGCGGCGGTGAGTTGTTTTGTTGTCGCTCGAAGTTGTAAAAATCTAAATATTTACATACATCACACAGAACTGCTGTCTTTATAAATAGTCGTAATGTTTTATATATATGTGTGTGTGTGTGTGTGTGTGTGTGTATCAGGAGGACCAGAGCAGCCAGGGCGGCCAGGGAGTCGAGGTTATCTGCACCCGCCTTCCCCCTCGCTCAGGACGCAGGATGTTGTGGTTCAGCAGCGGCCGAGCATCTTCCAGGGCAAGAGTGTCATCACCTCTCTGATGTAAGTCTCAGCGTGTCTGCATTCGCATCAGCTCACTTACACTTTTTATTAAGGATGTCTCGGTCAGTTTTTTTCACCCCAAATCCAGTCCGAGTGAGTACACATCGAGTACCTGCTGATATCCAGTCCTGATTCATGTTGTTTTCCGTGATTATACAGCTGCACGGTGAACACTGTAAGAAGTAGGGATGTAACGATTCACTCAACTTAGTTTCGATACGATTCACGATACTGAGCTCACAATACGATTTTCTCACGATTTTTTTAAATACAAAATGAGATTACAGAAAAATTATGACTAAAAAATATTCTGTTAAATATAACAAAAATGATGCAAAATACTGCATTTTCTCCTCTTTTCTATATAAATTTAAAGAATCCCTTTTTATTGCTGAGGAAGGGTGTAAAAACTATGTAAAGAATGCATTTCTGGACATTCACAATGTCCCCTGCTGTTAAAAATAAAAACTTTTCACTGGGACTTATTTAGGCGAGTGGGGTTGCAGCTTGTCAGGGTGGTTTGGACGTGTAGTTACTTTTGGGTTTTTTTTTTGGCCGTGTAGTCGTCTTTAAGGAGTAACGTGTGTAGGCCGAGCTGACCGGAGCTCCTCACCATGATGCCGGCTCTCATGCTGCATCATTTTAATTGTTCTTTTTGTTCTGTTTGTGTAGTTCAACACCCTCTTGCAATATTTGCACTTTTTTTTCTGTTATCTTCTCACATTTATCGTTTTCTGACTTAAGGAAGCTTAAATCCTTGGTTTCGTCTGATTTACGTTGACGAGCTCTGACACGACGTAGGATGTTGAACACATAGTGTCGCAGCACGGCGAGCAAGCAAAAGCATGAGTAGATCACGCCCTCTGCTGTTCAAAAAGAGTATTGCGGTTCAGTTTTCATTTCACCGTTTTGAATCGCACATGCTTTTTATGGATTTTTAACTGTCTCAGGGTGCATCGTTACATCGCTAATGAGAAAGCTTTTTGGAAGTAATTTTAAAAATACCTGCATCCAAGCTGTTCCTTCACATTTTTTAAAATTATAAGCCTTTTATTATTATTTATTAATTTATATTACAAAATGAAGCACACAATAACAAACCCCTTAATCTTGTTAGTCTCAATGGGATGTCTCTGTCCCTTTAAGAGACAAGTGTTTGATGTTGCATTGCAACCTGTGTCTCCGTAACCAGAATACAAAAAATACAAATAAAGTCTGCACACTAGATAATGCTCCCATGAATATTGATTCAGTTTCCCTCCACACGTGTGACGTTTTGGGCCGTAGCCCGATGTTCATACGTGCATCATTTAGTGTGCGGACTTTATTTGTATTTTTTGCATCTGTTTTTGTTTTGTCCAGCACCTAGTTTTCACTGCTTTTGGATGTGTGCTGCTAGGACCTTTTTCAGTAACCTGAATGACCTGTATTCTGCTTACTGTTCATTTTGCTCGTCTGCACATTTTTTTAGCCGTATTTCCCTTCGTTAATAAATAAGCCGTGTCTGCTTTTTGCTCGTGAAGCTCGCGTGCTGTCTCCGTCTCCTCAGAGCAGGGCGGAAAAACATCACAAGGGGCAAAACGCGAGAGTCTCTGACTGATCTGAAATGAAACGAGTGCTCATAGCTTTGGTTGCGTTTTTGTTTCTGGTGTGCGCTGTTTGGCAGCAGGTGGGGCTCAGCCACTGCTCAAGTTCAGCAGAGAGGAGAAACTTAAGCTGCATTTACGCTGCTTGTTCAAGGTGGGAATATCACGGAGGTACTAACGGCGCCATAACAACGTCTGTATAAAACATAAAGCCGTGAGGACGTGACCATTGATGGCACGAGTGTGACGTTTTGACGCCGCGTTAATGTGTGTTAAACATCTGTTAGAGATCGGATTGGGGCATCCATACTTTTTATGTACGTCTGTTCGTGTGTTGAGTTCTGGTCTATGGACTTCCGATGCATCAGTTGTTCATGTCTTTTAACTGAATTCATCATGAAACACAGCTGATTCCTTCATCTTCCTCTCGTCTTCAGGCCTCATTCAGCAGCAGCGACGGCAGCAGCACAGAGCAGCTCTCGCTACAGCACTGCAGCTGACGCTCTGGCCGCTCTGGTGGACGCCGCAGCCTCGGCCCCGCAGATGGACGTGGCCAAGGTGAAGGAGAGCAAACACGAACGGGACGAGGACATGGCGGCGGCTCGACGAGCAGCCAGCCTCTCCGAACAGCAGCAGCAGCAGCAGCAGCAGCAGGAGGCGGAGAGGCGATCCATGCAGTCCCCGTACAGTGCTATGTCTCTGCCAGGGGGGAAGCCCCATCCAGCTTACGCTGAGGGGCCCGGAGCCAAGGATAAGGGCCCTCAGACCTCAAAGTCACGCATCGAGGAGGAGCTACGGACTCGTGGAAAGACGACTATCACAGCCGCTAACTTCATCGATGTCATCATCACCCGACAAATAGCCTCGGACAAAGACTCACGAGAGCGAGGCTCTCAGAGCTCAGACTCCTCGAGCAGCTGTGAGTGTGCTGGATACATGTGCATTATTA
>NW_024632301.1:0-3904 GCF_008729295.1 Plectropomus leopardus
CTTTAGTTTGAATTCTGACATTTATGCTGTCACTCCTGACGCCACTGAATGACAAACGGGATGTTTTCTCTGTGTTTTCCAGGCTTGGGATACTGGAATGACGTGAAGTGCGCAGAAAAGAAATTCTTCATGTGCGGCAAGAAGATGTGATCATCAGCTGATTTCACGTCTTCAGTCAGTGTGGACATGGACAGTCGATCAGCTGTGCTGCAGCGGGACCAGTCTGTGTCATGATAACACTGCAAGCTTTTAAAGTTACTGCAATAAACGCTTCAGCATTCACGTTACAGCGTCTTTATTTGTGTTCAGCAAAATGAGCGTAGAGATCTTCAAGCTCTTCAGATGCATTTCTTTTAAAACATCTGTAGAAAAAAATATCTTAATTGTGAATAAAAATGTGCTCGACCAAACATTGATCATCAACCCGCCTGCAAGTTAAAGGTGTCAGGTTAACCCTTTAAAACCTGGAGTGACATCAGTTGTGTGCTGCATTCTGACGCCTTTTCACAAGCATCTAAACCTCTAAACCTAAGAAAATTGGTTAAATGTCTTTGGAAAAACATGGAGGGAAACACAGAAAGAAATATCCTGCAAATTGCAAAAAAAAAAAAAAAAAAAAAAAGTAAGAAGTGACAAAAAAATGAAAAATAGATGGACAGATAAAATATTTATTAAAAAACAAAAAACACTGTAATTCTTATAATTAAACATTTTAAATGATGTTGCAGAAAATAATAATTTCTATGTTTACCCTTTTCTTACGGACAATTTCATCTTCTTCTTTTTTTTTACTTTTTCTTGGATAATTTTCTTGTAACTTTTTTACGAATTTCTTACTGTTTTTTTAGGGCCTTTTTGTTAAGTTGGTCATGGCCCTCCTCCCTTTTTTTTAAAAGAAATTCTGCCAAGTTGCTCAGGTTTCAATGGAATAATCTTATATGCTGTAAATATCTTTTTTTATGTTTACAATTTTGTTAGACATTTTCATTTGATTGTTTTTGTGTCCAAAATGTCCTGAAAAATATAATTCTTTTATTATATAATTCTTATATAAAATTATGTTGCAATAATAATATTTTTTCATGTTTACTTTTTTCTTAAGCCTCTCTTCCACTAGTTTTTGTTCCTTATTTTTACTTTTTTTGGTCCTTTTCAGGTCATTTTTGTGACTTTTTACTAATTTCTTACAAATTTTTAGACATTTATTTCGTTGCTCATGCCCTTCTTCATGGCCGTTTATGAAAGAAACACTACAAGTACTAAAGTTGCTCAGGTTTCAAAGCGTTCATCATACATGCTGTAGTGGTGCCTAAATGAGGAGTTTTTGTGCTTTTTCCTTTAAATGAAGAGCAGCATCAGGGAACCAGGTGAGGGAATGAGACTCACCTGTGCGCCGGGGGAGGGGAGCGCAAACAAAAGCAGCAGGAAGGTGAACAGAGGGGAGTGAGAGTGTCTGAAAGAGGAGATAATTCAAAGTTTACTTCAGTTTCTGCACATCTGTGCTCGAAAAATATCTAAATAGACGTAAATATAAGAATAAAAGTAAACAGATTAGCAGTTTATGTGAGCGCGGACACTAAAGCTGATCACTGGAGCTGCTGGGATCAGTTAAATCTTCATCTTGGACCTGTTTGGATGCTCCTGTCGACTTCTGGTTGTGGACATTAAGATAAGTCTCCTTTAACCCTTTGAAACCTAGATCAACATCACTTTCAAGATGCCTTTAACCTTTATTTAAACCAGCCCTGAGCAAAAGGCAGTGAGCAACTTGATAAGAAATGCTCCATAAATTGCAAGAAATTAGTATATTTGGATTTTTTTTAAGCTTGTGAAAAAAATAAATGGGGAAAAACTATATTCATAATTATCATAATTGTTTAAAACCATGTTACAGAATAAAATAAAAATAAATAAAATAAAAAAATAAGCAAAAAAATTAAGCACCCATTTCCTGTCATTTTTTTGTTTGGTTTTACTTTCTTTAAAAGAAAAAAAAGATTAATTTTCTTTTTTTTTTCTTTTTTACTAATTTCTTGCAGATAACTGCTTTAGAGACCAGCTTGTGAACATTTAGTAGCTAAAGAGTCAGACATATTTATAATTATCACAATTATATATTTAAAGTGGATTTCAAACTCTAAAAAGTGATGAATTTTGGTATTAATGATTAGGACTGATGCTGGTTAAAAAAAAATAACTCAGTGAAAGCAGAAAACAATATTAATATTTTTTAAATCTTGATTGTGAAAAGTGTAATGTGTGCAGAGCGATATGAGCGTGGGATGTTAAAGTGTTTTTCAGCATGACTTGCAGATATTGTCATGACTTTGAATCAGCCCACAGCGCAGTTTCTCAGAGCTCCACGACGTTTTGAAGAAGTCGAAGCCTCTAAAAGCGACTTCGGCAGAGAAGTCGAGGTGTTGTTTCATAAAAGTTTAAGTTTTATCTCGACCACATCGTTATGACTCGGTCAGCTCTGTGAAGAAAAAGGTTTTACTCTGAATGCCAAGTCATTATCACAAACATACACACACACACGTTTTCATTTTTTATTGCATGCTTTTAGTTTAAAGTTGCATATTTAAGGTTTCAAGCTGGATTTATTGTCATTTTTTAAGAAATTAAATTAAATATTGATACATTTATTATTAATTAGCAATTAATATTGCTTGTTTTCATAGGTTTGATTACCACAGAAAAACCTGCACCAGGTCACGTTCAATCTGAAAACATGCTTCCTCAAAACGGTGTGCAGCGGACTGAGAGGTACGCCTTCTCTTGTTTTGTTTTTTTCAATTATTATTATTTTTTTTTACAATGTTCATATTGACATTCACTGTAGTTTTCTCTACATTTTCCCCCTTTTTTAAAGCAAAAATTCAGGTAATTTTCTTGCCACATTCTCTAGAAAAATAAAAATTTGATTGGGTTAAAAAAGAGTGTAAAGATCTAAATGTTTATGAAAAGAACACAGCACCAGAAAAGGGATGTTGATTTAAAATTCAAAAGCTAAAAACTAAACTAAAACTATAACTACAACTTCATTTGTCGACCTCACTGCTTCATTATAGAGTGTCGCTATCCACTCCATCTAAAGAAGCCTTTTTAAAAAAGGCATGACACTGTTATCGGCCATATCTAGTCTCAGTCTTTATGAAAAGCAGCAAACAGAAGTAGAGTTGTTGCATCAGAGTCATAACTCGATAATGATATTTAAATTCTGCCGTGTCACTGCGGAAGGTTTTATTTTTTTGCAAAATCACCCTTTGGCCTTTTTTTTAAAATCTTCTTATACTGAACACTGGAAAAGTATGATGAGTCTCTCTAAATTCAGTCAGTGCAGCAGTTTGTCTTTTAATCTGCTGCTGTTTTATTAATGAGATATTAATATAAAATTAATAATGTCACAGGTTTTTATGAATCAGTCAAGTTGCACTTTGGCAAAAAAAAATTTGAAAAAAGAGAAAAGGGTTTTAAAATGTTTTATGAAATGCAGGCAATCAGTGCTCTGTTTATTTTTTATTTTGTTTTGCTTGTCTATTGTTTGTTTTTTGTCTTTCTTATTTGTTTGTTTTGTTATTTTCGAGTATCTTTATTTTCAGTATTATTGTTGCTCTCTTACTTTTATCCCATTATTCCGATCCACTGCTATCACTTTGTTGACTTTGCATTTGTTGTTATGTATGAACTACTAAATGGTGAATGAAGGGTTAAAAATAAACACAAATGCTTAGCTGTGTGTTATTTGCACCTTAAAAAAGTGAGGTGAGGCGATGAGTCAGAAAACTTAAAAATTAGTTAACATTTTGGGACTTCGGGTTTCCTTGTCTTGAAGTCAATGTTTTGGTTAGACACCTGATAAAAATGTCTTTTTCTGTCAAAGACACAAAAAAGGGTTAAAAAA
>NW_024632302.1:0-4066 GCF_008729295.1 Plectropomus leopardus
GTTATAATTCAGCACCTTTAAGAAATGATTAAAAACGACATGTTTTACGGGATTAGGGATTTACGTCAGAGTTGCAACCCCCAAATTTGAAAGTTATTCTTTTTCAGTTAACGTATTGTCTAACAAATCAGACAGTGATGGCACACCGCTGTGTTGTACTACTTTTTTTTTACCAAAAATGTTTTGCGCTGGTCAGGGGGTTGTTGGCTGAAAAAATATTTCAAAGGGGGTACATAAATGAGTTACGTTTGAGAACCACTGTGACATAGTATGACTTTTTTGCAGGATTTTGGACGACGTGCTTTAGTATGACTTATTGACACGATTTTGGACAACATGCTATGCTATGTTTTTTAAGACTTATTTTTGTCATATTGTATTATGACTTTTACAAATACAATTCTTTGACTTTTTGATGACTTTAATACATAATTATGTAACTTAAATGAGTGCAGACATTTCATAACATTTATATTATGCTTTGATCATACAGATCCTGTACTGTTTGCATTGCATGCAGAATAGCCTCCATCACTTCATTTGGGTACGTGCACATTTGTAAACACACAACTTCCTTGCTATACACAGGTATTTTATTCATATCCAATAGATTGTAACTGCATGTGAGTCTGTCGCTTAACAGTTATAAAACATACTTACACAGATTAGAAATCAGTGCTCCAGAAAAAAAGAGTAAATTTAAGGCACAAGACAAACTCTCTAATTTGTGGTTTTCAGTATGAGAACCAGATCACACGTAAAAATGTACTGTATCAATGTGGAGAAATATACAATATTTATCACCACGTAAATCTGTTTACAACAGACACATTTCTATGACTAACCTTCTCGGGACACTAGATGTAGTCATATACAATTTAACACATGATGTATATTAAGTGCAGTTGTTCCCTATTTCTTCCTGTTAACTCATTTATTGAGGTGAGATTTAAAAAAAAAGGTGACGTGGGTTTAACTTCATCAAGAAAAATGATCACAACAATCTCATACAATCCCACTTTGAAAAGCTCCAAACTATCGCTTTAACGTTAAAAACCAGAAAAAGCTGAATGATCCTGTTTTTAGTATGTAGCATCAGAGACCTGCTTTTGTAACACATTACATGATTTTCAGTACTAAATTTGTTCAAATATAGTCCATTTAGGGTCCACAAAGTTTTGTCCAGTTTAATATAGTAGACAATAAGGGGCCTAATCATTGATGTGGAATCCCCACTCAATCTCTGGCTCATCATCAAGGCGCATGACAAGGTACGACAGCAGCTGGAAGAGGTTCTGCCACAGACCCAAGAAGAGGTACAGATAAAAGTCGCTGACATCCATTTGGCAGTGTACTCCTGAGTGATTCATATCGCACACACACTCAAAACTGTTCACATAGTTGATACAGAAGCCTCCGTTCATACATGGTTCGGAGACACATTCATCCACATCCTTCTCACACCTGGAAAGAAACATGAGCACAGAATAAAAAATTAAAAAAGGAAAGGCAGAATGTAAAACATAAGCCAAGTAACTACATGTAATGTAACATAATATACTGTGCCATTTATGACATATGACTTTATTTGACATGGTATATTAAACATGATATAATAAAAAAAAAATTGTATGTAATGTACCACACTAAGACTTTTTTCAAAGCGCTATACTATGACCATTTTCAACATGCAAGTGAATAAATTATTATTTTTTTTCCAGCATGCTATGCTATTACTTTTTTGGTAAACATACTATACTGTGACCATATTAGAAGTTTTTTGGACAGGCTACAGAAGAACCTGTTTTGACCTGCTATACTATGACTGTTTTAACTGCTATCTTATGTGATATATTATGATTTTTTCTCAAGTTTTTTTGTAATTCTATACGATGACATGCACAGCAGTTTCTTTACATGACTGTTTTTCGAAATGCTACACTGTGATTTTTTTTTTTTACATAATAAACTATGCCCTTTTGAGAAGTTTTATACACATACTGTACTTTGACTTTATTTTCTTTTGTCGACATGATACATTTAGACTTTTTTTATGCTATTTTTGAAGACATACTACACGATAACTTTTCAAGCTATTTTGGACGATGTATGACTTTATTTTGCCATTTGGACAAAATGCCATACTAATGCCATACTATGATTTTTTTTACACTACTTTGGACGACATGCTATAGCATGACTTTTTTGATGAAAATTTGGACAACATACTATACTGTAACTATGACTTTTATCACATACAATACTTTTTTATGACACAATATACAATAACTTGTTTTGACACATTATCTCTATAACTTTTACGACATTTTATACTACAAACTCTTACATACTCTTTAGTGACTCATTGACAACATACTATACTACAACCATTCTATCACATACTATACAATTACTTTTTAATGCCCTTTCTTATGACACAGTATACTTCTATTTTCTTGACACTTGTTTATGATATTTTAATGGCAAACTATACTATGATTTTTGTTGACATACTATACGGTGTATTTTTATGTTATATAGTATGATGACTTTTAAAACACACTGTAGGCCTTCTAATTCTTTTATAATATTCTATACTATGACCATTTTTCTTTTTACATTTTCAATTACTTTTTTAATGACATACTATACCAAGACGATTTTTATCACATACTAAAGACATATTATTCCATGAGTTGTGTCATCGCATTTTATACTATGACTTCTTATGACAATTTTATGACATACTATACCATGACTTTTTAAAATCACATTGACGAACTGCACTGTTACTTTTGTTTATCACATACTGTAGGGCTGCTTTAAATTTTGACCCATGTGTTAGATTTTTGAGGATTTCTCCATAACATAGTATATGATGACTTTTTTGGACTTTTCATGACATTCTCCATCCATCCATCCATTGTCTGCCGCTTATCTGGGGTCGGGTCACAGGGGCAGCAGCCTAAGCACGGAAGCCCAGACTTCTCTCTCCCCGGCCACTTCGTCTAGCTTTTCCCAGGGGATCCCAAGGCGTTCCCAGGCCGGCTGGGAGACAGTCTCTCCAGCGTGTCCTGGGTCTTCCCTGGGGCCTCCTACCGGTAGGACGTGCCCTGAACACCTCACCAGGGAGGCATCGCTGAGGCATCCTAATTAGATGCCCGAGCCACCTCATCAGGCTCTTCTCAACGAGCTGCGGCTCTACTCCAAACTACTCCCGGATGACCAAGCTTCTCACCCTATCTATAAGGGAGAGCCCAGCCACCTTAGGGAGGAAGCTCACTTTTCAGCTGCTTGTACCCGCGACCTTGTTCTTTCGGTCACTACCCAAAGCTCGTGTACCATAGGTGAGGGAAGGAACAAAGATTGACCGGTAAATCAGGGCTTTGCCTTTTGGCTCAGCTCCCTCTTCACCACAACAGATTGGTGCAGAGTCCGCATTACTGCAGACGCCACACCGATCCGCCTTTCAATCTCCCGCTCCATCCATCCCTCACTCGTGAACAAGACCCCGAGGTACTTAAACTCCTCCACTTGGGGCAGGATCTCCTCCCCGATCTGGAGAGGGCACTCCACCCTTTTCCGTCTGAGAACCATGGCCTCGGATTTGGAGGTGCTGATTCTCATTCTGGCCGCTTCACACTCGGCTGCGAACTGATCCAGCAAGAGCTGAAGGTCCTACCCTAATGAAGCCAACAGGACCACATCATCTGCAAAAAGCAGCGACCCAATCCTGAGGTCACTAAACCAGATCCCATCAACGCCCTGGCTGCGGCTAGAAATTCTGTCCATAAAAGTTATGAACAGAATCGGTGACAAAGAGCAGAGTCCAACATTCACTAGAAACGAGTCCGACTTACTGCCGGCAATGTGGACCAAGCTCCGGCTCTCATCTCTCTCTCTCTCATCCACCCCCGGGGCCCTGCCACCAAGGAGCTTTTTGACACCTAGGCAACCTCAGCCCCAGAGATGGGAGAGCCCACTCCCGAGTCCCCAGGCCCTGCTTCCTCACCGGAAGGCCTGTCGGTGGGATTGAGGAGGTCTTCGAAGTATTCCTTCCACCGAT
>NW_024632303.1:0-6888 GCF_008729295.1 Plectropomus leopardus
TAAATATATAGATAGACACACCATAAAAGATGAACTACGTAGATGCAGACACTTTAAGATAGTAAAGGGAACTTATTGTGTTCTGGATTGAGGATTGCGTGTAGTGTGTCATTGAACAGCATATTATAAACAGAATGCACATAAAGCAGCTATAGTAAAGGAGATAAATTTCACTTCTTATGATACAAATTACAAGATAATTATTACTGCACAGTGAAGAGAGAGTTAGTTAGTAGAGAGAGAGTTAGTTAAAATAACTTTGCGTGCTTCTTTCTTGTGTCTTGGTTTCGGCCTGTGTACTCCCATTTTGGCATTTTGTTCATGTGATTGTTCATCACTAAGGTAAAAACAAAGTTTCCCAAGGGGGAGAATGGCTTGTTAACAGACAACAGAGTTACGTTATTGTGCCATCACTACCAGGGCAGTAAGTTCACACACTTTATTCATAAGCCGTATTTGCCTTGACTCCCATCTTATAACTCTGCAAACCTCCGGTAGAGCATAGAGCTAATGAGCTGAGGTAGTTTCCTCTTTTGGACTCTGCAGTTTGTGAAGATCAGCACTGTCAAGACAGCTAAACCCTGGTCAGACCTGGTATCAACATGTGTCTCAGGTGAAATGATCACACTACACTGGACTGTACTAAATATAAGTATAAACTGCCACTAAAGACACATTGTGATGTGATGTCTAAAACCACTTGCTGAGGTGATCTGGGACGCATTTGACCCAATGTCTTATGTAGTATAAACACTAACACCATCCTGATGTGTCTCCAACAAGAGCTATGTCAGCGGTACAGGATGTGGTGGTTGTTTTAATAACAGTACAATAACACTCTACACCTGAACCATTTTATGTTGAGTTGAAAAAATTGTCGCCAAGGTTTTAAATTCTGCTGACAACGAGATCTCCAGCTGTGAGTTACTAACGTGAGTAGCAAGCATGTGTGCTCAGCTGGAGATGCATGATAGACATATGTCAACGACGATGTGTCTCAGTTGGCCACTTGTGTGATGATCATCAGTGCAATGCAGTGTGTGTAAAAGTTCACCAGAATTGAGCTTTAGGCCTGTCTATGGAGACCCGTAAGGGTCATGACAAGAATTTTTTGGAACTACTTTTGCATCCCCTTGCAATATGTTTTGCGTTACCTCCCAATAAATTTTGCATTCCCTCAAAATACTTTTGCACTACCTCACAATACTTGTTTTTCCTTCCATGCCATATGTTTACTTCCTCACAGCTGCTGCCAGTCAATGGTATGGATAGCACTGCTCACTGAGGTGCCCTAGCATGAAGTTAGACCATGTCTAGTCTGGATGCGAACGTTAGATATCATGCCGTGTCGCATTACATCACAAACCACTTATAGATCTGCGATGTAGCCAGAGCTTACAAACAGAGCCACTTTAAAGATGTGTGAGCACTTCCTGATTATTTACAACTTCGCCTATAAATATCATTGTTGTAGCTTCCACTCAGCATCATTCTGTCATTTCCATTTGCATCCACAAAATGTAATAATATTTACTGAAACATTCAGCTTCCTCCAGACAGAAGTCAGCTTTACGCTAGCAACATGCCTTAGTGCTGGACTGAGTAGTTTTTAGTTTGCATTTAAGTTTGCCTGTTTATGTCCCACCATGCAAATATCACTTTCTGTCAGTGTTTACTATGTGTCTGTTCAGAAAATGTTGGCTTCTGCTTGCTGTTTATTCTTATTTTTTTGTTAACTTATAGTTTAAACCACAGTGTAACTTCATGCCAGGGCATCTGAATAAGCAGTGCAAACCAAACTGCTGCCTGGCTGCAGCTGAGTAGAAATAGGCTAAACATATGGCACAGAAGAAAAAGCATTGCAAAAGTATTGTGAGGCAATGCAAAATTTATAGTTCGGTAATGCAAAACATACTGCAAGGGAACGGAAAATATTGTCAAGGAACTCAAAAGTATTGCAAGGAAACACAAAAGTTTTGCAAGGTGATGTGAAAGTATTGCGGGGGAAAACAAAAGCAGCCCTAAAAATTCTCGGCGTGACCCTTATTGGGCTCCGTATATGTCACAAAAAAAGATCATATATACTTCACTTGCATTAGCGAATTCACTTATTGCAGCAATTCCATTGGCATGAACTGATTTTCACTGTTTCTTTATGCCGATGTGTGTTACGCCTGTGTCTTACAGCGAGATATTAACAAGACAATTTAGATTGTTCTACCATATTAAAAATAAAAAATGGCACGAAACTGTGAAACTGAAATGTATTCGAGGAGAAGCATGGGACACCTACTCTGACTTGCTTCAGACCCGACTCCTGTCTCTTTTCCACTCATCAATCTTGGCTTCCCATGAGTCAGCACAGGTCAGTGTCTCAGCTGCTGTCACTGGAGTGACTTTTCCTTTCCTGAAGTCCCTGTCACTGGCCTGCAGGCTGCACAGAGCCTTTTCCCCACACTTTAATATATGACAAAATAAACAGAAAATAGATTCACATTCATTATTAATAGTCAATCAGGATGAACTTAGTTTAAATAAATAAATAAATAAGCTTCTTTGTATTTAAAAATTGAATTGATGCATGCTCCTCCTTTCCCCCCCTTCCTTCCCTTCTTATGGACCTAGAGCAGTGACAATGAATTGGCATTGATTATATAATTTGGCATTGAAAATAGAAACTGGCACTGTAACAATCCTCTGAAAAATAAAACAGAGACAAAAATTAAAAAATTAATTAAATTTAAAATTATTTTATAAGGGCCTAAACACTGACCACAGGTCAGCAAGGACCCTAATGGAATTGAAGGAAGTTATTTATTTTTGCCATTTCCAGCCCTTATTCTTTAACGAACTCCTCCTATAGATTTTATCGAAATGTCTTCAAATTTATGGGTGGTGTGGTGAGGCCTCAAATTCACGTTTTGCCACCAAACAGGAAGTGGTTCATCTATTGTAAATGATCCAATCTGCCCCAAAATGTACATGCTTGATGACATTCCTGCCCTGAACACATCTATATGACAATTTTAAGCAATGAACAGAGCGCCACTTACTGGCGATAGGAAAGAACATGTTTTACACTGAGATTTTCAGCTCCTAGCAGGTTGTCTTGATCGATCTCAAAATTGGGCAAAAAATGCTTAATGACTTAAAGACCCTAATGATGCTCCAAAATGAAGATTGTGAGTTTTCGTCGAATGGCATTCCTGTGGCAGCATGGCAAATTTCTATGTTTCGACATGATATCAATAACTGTTGTAACATCACCCCAGATGGTCAGATCTTAACAAATTTTCACACATATGATGAGAATCCAGGCCTTAAGACATCTGCAGTGCAATTTTGAATCATAGTCATAGCTTCTTTTTTTTTAACTTTTTAAAACTTTTTTTTCTCCTTGTAACAGGTTAACCTGATCGACCTCACATTAACTCAGAATAGTCTTAAGAGCGTGATAATTTTTTCTCCAAAAAACAGGAAGCTCTGTTTGAGGGGCAAAGGATGCATGACATGAAGTCCTTCTGCTATTCCAAATAAAACTAACAAAACAAAACATCACTTATTCAGTTATACTTAAAACTCTTAATCATTCCTCTTTAAGGTATATTGCTATTGGGGACCAGTGCCATCCAAAAACCCAGAGAGTACCTCTTAATACATGTGATAATCTCTTTTTTAATTTTTCAATATGGACATAAGAAAAATGTATTACATGGAGATATCAGGAGGCTCTTCATCGAACCATTTTTGTAAAATTGTAAGGTGTGCAACATATAATGCAATTCTAAGAATGTACCTGGACCTACCTCAAAGTTAAAGTCTGAACCCAGTACTTTATGTGGATTTAATGATATTTCAGTTCCAAATATTTTCATAATCTCTTTTGGGACAGACAGCAAGAAACTTGTTTTTTCACATATACTTTGTTTTTTAATTTTAGGGCATGACCGCATAAGATGGCAGTAAGAGCCACAGCTATTTTCACATTTCCTACATAATCAGAAGCATGTGGGATCATATGTACATTGAATAGCTGGGGTTACATGCAGTCAGTGAATGATCTTTTATTGTGTCTCATAGGATTTGCTAGGAAAATTCAGAGACAAAAACTGAGTGAGCTCTTAGCTCGGGGTTTCTAGTTCTTTTTTTTCACTTCTTTCGCTTCTTTCTACTTTCCCTTCCACCGTGGCGCTTCTCGTGTATCCCCGTTCGCACCTTTTCCTTTTCTTCAGTTTTATAAGCGGAGCCGCAACAGCTCACCAGAGCTTTGCTGAACTTTAACTTTTGAAGCCATTTTCCTTTTAAATCTCTTTGACGCTTTTCTTTATACCAGTTTTTGGTCAGTAAAGACACTTTTGTAATTCGTTTTAAGTAAAATCAAATTAATAATTTAAAGCGACTCCCTCAGACCAGTGGGTTTACTTTGATTATTTCTGTGAGTTTTAATTGAGAAGGACACTCCGCGATTCGCCATCAACTCTACCACGGATCTAGAAACAACACCTGCTGCACAAACTATCAGCATCCGTTGCCTGCCCTTAAGGACTTTGTTTAAAGACTTTTACCGGTTCACCGAGGCGGACACCGAGGCGGTTAAAGACCGCCGCCGCCTTTCAGCGGGTCACCTCGTCTGGAAGACGCGCCGCAGCTCTCCAATGGAGTGATGCGAGGACCTGGACCTCCCCGGAGAAGTCTAATCAAGTCGACAAAAGTAGGCAGAATAACATTTTCTAGTGATCAGAGTTGATGTCGTATAGTGAAGCTTTAATGCCAAATTTCTAAATTCTACGTCACCGTTCAGTGCGCATCCACGCTTTAGACGGTCACGTATTTCTACCCACTTTCATCCATAATTAATCATTTACATCACCTGAACATACATCACTTAGGTTCCCTTTCATTTGTTTACTGTCCTTTATATGTCATACTACTTCCTCTATTTACTCATCATTTTATTAGCCTAAATAAATTATTCTCATTTATCGCCAAGTCGTTGTCTGTGGATATTATTTCATGAGAGAAACAATATTTTTTTCTCTCAAACAAAATATTTTTCTCTCACAAAAACATTTTTTTGCACTCTATTTCACACATGAAAAAAAAATTGAACTTAGAAAATGAATCACCAGGAAAAAAAAAAAAATCTCACTTGCCCCTCGGGGTTTCCATAGAATACAGAACAAAATTAATAAAATAATTTGTTACAGGGCAAATGTTTCCTTTTTTTTAATGCCAAACTCACTATCACTGTCATAGCTCCATACCCCCTTACATGTTATTGATGCCAGAGGGGAAGCTTGCTCTATGTTCCAATTACAGCCAATCAGATTGGAGGATGCAGAGGGGATGGGTGGGGAGTGATGTGGATGAGGGGGATCCCCTGTGGTTCCCATGATGCTTTTGAAGTTTCAGTACAAAGGTTCACTTTGCCTCCCTCCTTCCACTCCTCCCCTCCTTCTCTGACTCATCCTCATTCGCTGTGTCCATCATGTGGCTCTCTCTTTCTGTCTTCCTCTCATCCTCTCTTTATCTTTTATCTCCTCTCTTGTGCACTCACATGCGCAAACATACACACATGCTGTATATGTGGTGTATACACCTAAAATCTAGCTGTCCATGCAAGTGATGCAGTGTGAGTGAAGAGCGTTTGATGCGGGGCCACTGAGGGCCCCTCCTGCATACTTTAACACAACTCTGTGAAGTTTGCCAAGACAACAGGACATGGAACGGCTGTGTTCGTGGGATTGTAGCCCTTAGTGTGTGTACATGACATGGCGATTCAGAGGGTTGCATTTTGACTGTAATAGGTTCTGCTGGTGGATAAATACTTTTTGTGAAGGGTGGATGCCAGTCGTGATTTTCCGTAACAGCAGAGAGTGAGAAGGACACACTTGTGTTGGTTGCACACATGGTTGCTATGATGATAGCAGCACATGTGGATGCAGCAGCCGGTAGCTCCGCAAATCCTTGCTACTTTTTTTTTTATATTTGTCTATTTTTTTCGATACCATGGCCCCCCTCTGCTGCAGCTGCTTTTCTACAATAGAGTGGCACTTATCAGCATAGGTAAAAGTTGTGTGAGGCTTGGACTGAATGCAGCGGACCGCGAGAGGATCTGCACCAACCGGCCGGACCAGAGGGGAGAAACAAAACTGAAAGTGCCAGATGAAAACAGGGAGAAGAGTTGGCATCACGGTAAGGCTTGCCTGCCTCGGAGCAGGACTGTCTCGTGTCTGACTATAAGAGAGTGAAGTGGATGAGATGTGATTTTGGCTCACTCGGCAACGGGAGATCAGAGACTGCTCTGCCCACATCTTCACAGAGACATGCTTAGAACCTGAAATCCTGGATCAAGCTGTTGCACAGGATGGACTGACATTTCAGGAGCCATTTGGATGCAGGACTCTGATGCAAGTTCAAAATATGCACTGCAGGAATTGAATGATCAGCCATCAACATCACCAAGCAACTGGATGTAATCTTCATAGTAGCTGCTGGTTTTAATTAGAGTACTAGAATAAACAGAGTAATAACAACGGAAGTTCAAAATGCGTGAGCATCACGTGACACATGTAGGCTTCAAATAGTTCCTGGAAGCGTCTGGCGGGCCATTTGAATAAATTATAAGGAGAGACAAAACTCTGATTTTTGCTAAACAGCAGTCAATAACCGCATTGATTTACAATATACACGGAGCGCATTGTCTTTAGTTTCATTGTTATATTGTTTTTTAAAGTAAAACATGCTTATATTTGAAGATTAATGTTAACAGCTATGGTTAGATTAGACTGATTAATGTCACACTCGAGAGATTCACACATTTCAGCAGCTCCAGAGTCAGAGGCGATAGAAAAAAAGCAACTGAGTGCTAAATAAGGGTTAAATATG
>NW_024632304.1:0-5095 GCF_008729295.1 Plectropomus leopardus
ATGTATATATGTATATATGTACAGTCTCTTAGTTTTTAGGTTTTTAAGCGTATTCCTTTTATATTCTATTAATAATGTGTGCTCTTTATTCTCTGTTCTTACTGCATGGTGCTGCTACACCCCAATTTCTCAGTTTTGAGATCAATAAAGTATCTCTATCTATCTATCTATCTATCTATCTATCTATCTATCTATCTATCTATCTATCTATCTATCTTAATGACCCATTTTTTTGTCTTTTTTCTTGTTTATTTGCTGCTGCTGTTTTTTTGTCTTTTCAGCCCTTCTCTGTTTATTGTTGTTATTCATCTTTTTATTGCTTTTATTGAATAATTCATTTTTAATGTGAAGAACTTTATGTTTTAACATCTGTGAAATAAACTAAAGAAATAAACTTTACTTAGTGTCTTAAATTTAATAGAAATCTAATACTGAAATCCCAAAGTGAGGACCTGAGGGTGTTTTTACAAAGGCATCAGTTTAATGAGCCGTTTGCAGTGAACGGCTTCTTGTTGAGAAGCAAAAAGAGTTTTGTAAGTCGAGGTCGTGTCTGAAACTTACTGTTAAAACAAAGAAAATCAGTTCAAATCAGCCAACAGAAGCTTTAACGACTTTGAGGCTTTTTGGTTTGAACTATCGGGATCTTTCAGCTTACAGACGTTTTGAGTCCGAGGTGAATAATTCTCTAAATCTGAAGCAGCGGCACACAGACGGCTCGCTCGGCAGAGGTCGAACAGGTCGATGCTTTGTTCTCCACACTGTTGGCAATTTAAAGATTTCGCCAAAGAAGTTAAATCCTGAAACTGCGGCTATCGTGTGAAAGGAAAAATACGTAGATGACATCGTGTTAATAACACGGTTTCTTACACTTTCTGACGAAGTAAACAGATTATTAACAGAAAAAACTGAAATAAAATGAAAACGTTCTGCGTCCTGCAGCATCTGCCAGATTAAAGTTTATTTACAGATAATTTACATGTTAACTTTATAAAATGTGTTATTTGGGAAAACATAATCTGAGTTTTCTTTTTGTTTGTTTGTTTGTTTGTTTTAACCCTTGATTAACCATGTGGTGCATATATTTAAATACAAAGTCAACAAGGTGCTGATATTGGGTTGATAAAAGTAAGGAAGCAACAACAATAATGAACATAAAGATACTTAAAAAAAACATGAAGATGAAGTTATATTTCATGTACGAGTTGTGCAGGATTTGGGTTTGGTTTGGTGTTATTAATTCTTTCTGTTCATGTCTGCGCAAACACATTTTTTAAACAAAAAAAACCAATAATAATAATATATATAAAACAAGTTTTCAAACATATTCTAAACAATTTGAAGCCTTTTCTTATGCTGACTCTGAATTTATGCTTAAATGGGCAAATTAAAACCTGGTTATTCAATAAATGAAATGTAAAATTGCACTTGTTGGCCAGTTAACATTCTCATTAATGTTCCTGGGTTTTTGTAAATAACGGAATAATCTAAAATAATCTCCACTATGGAAATTACTTAAAATGCCCATCTTTATTCAGAATATTGTGTTTTGTTTTGTTTTTTAAATCAATTTTTAAGTTTGTGTTTCTCTTCCTTTTTCACGTTTTGTTTTGTACGCGCGATGAGCAGAAAGATGGTTGTATAAAAATGTGTCTTCTTATCCCACATGGGATGGGTCAAAGATAAAACACCAAATACACAAATAAATAAATAAATACATAAATAAATAAATAAATAAATAACGTCATCTAGTCACATGGACGCAGCATGATAACAGTAATGAGTCACACTGTAGTTTTGAATCTAAATATTTACATACACGTGTTAATTGTTTTACTTTTACTGTATTTCTATTTTTCCGTACTTTGTACTGGTACTTATTTCTACTGGCTGTTACTCTGCTGGTATCAGAAACTGTAACGAGGGACAGTTTCTCCTGAGGATCAATAAAGTATTTCTGATCCTCATTTTTACAGTTTTTCTCTTTAACAGTAGATCTTAATCTCAGTGAGAGTGCCAGATTAAATACAGATTAAATACATCGATAAAGTAGTAATAATAGTAGGTGGTGACAGTGTTTTGGTGTCAGTACTGCAGTAGTAGTAGTATTATGTCATCATGTCTCTGCCTCTCCTGCTGGTTACATGTGGAGCTTTCTGTCCTGCCGTCCACAGACTTCTTCACATGGCTCCGAATCACACTGCCATCTTCACTGTGTGTGTGTGTGTGTGTGTGTGTGTGTGTGTGTGTGTCTGTGTGTGTGTGTCTGTGTGTGCATGTGACTCCTGATATATTTTAACATGGTTATGTAACTCTGTCTCTCTCTGGAGCAGTAAATGTCCACATATGACACGATCTTAATAATGTCTGTCTGCATAATTTAGGGGTCGGCCGAAAGGTGCTCACTTATTCACACACAGTGTGTGTGTGTGTGTGTGTGTGTGCGCGTGCGTGTGTGTGCGTGCGTGTCTGTGTGTGTGTGTCTGTGTGTGTGAGTGTCTGTGTCTGCGTGTGTCTGTCTGTGTGTGTGTGTGTCTGTCTGTGTGAGTGTCTGTGTGTCTGCATGTCTGTCTGTGTGTGTGTGTGTGTGTGTGTGTCTGTGTGTCTGCGTGTGTGTGCCTGTGTGTGTGTCTGTCTCTGTGTGTGTGTGTGTGTGTGTCTGCGTGTGTGTGTGTGTGTGTGTGTGTGTCTGCGTGTGTGTGTGTCTGTCTGTGTGTGTGTGTGTGTGTGTCTGCGTGTGTGTGCGAGCGAACATTTGGAGATACCAGTTGAGACACTGGCAGAGAATGAGAGTGAGTGGACATTCGGAGACACCGGAGGAGAATGAGAGCAGAACGGACACTGGTGGAGACACCGGCAGAGAATGAGAGCGAGTGGACATTTGGAGACACCAGCTGAGACACTGGCCAAGAATGAGAGCGGAGCAGACATTCGGAGACACCGGCGGAGACACTGCTGGAGGATGAGAGCAGAGCGGACCTTCGGTGGAGACAGCGGTGGCAATTGAGAGCGATCGAACATTCGGAGACATGGGAAGGGACATCAGTGGAGACATCGGTGGAGAGGGAGCGGAGTGGACATGCTGAGACACTGGCGGACAATGATAGGGAGTGGACGTGGCTGGGGTGCGTTCTATCAACATTCTATCGACTACGTCTCATATTTCAATCGAGGAAAAGTTATATCGCGATTGATATCGTTCTCGTTTTATCGCCCAGCCCTGCTTCATGGTCCGTGTTTGTTAGAAGGATTTTGTTTTTGTCCAAACGAGGGATGAACTGATTTTTGACTTCTTGACTTTTTCAGTTTCGATGCTGATACCTGAGCTTTGTCCGTCAGTCGACACTCGACATCGACAAGTGTCCTACTCGCCGTACGGAGGACGATGCACGCGTCAGGCTCAAACATTTCTGTCCTAACTTTGTAAAACAAACGTAACAAATTAACATAAAATACATATAAATGTGCTGAATTGTTATAAATGTACTTGTTTTTACAACAACAATTTCTAGGATTTAAAGACATTTCCAGGATTTTAGGACATTTCTAGGATTTAAGGAAATTTCTGGGATTATTGGACGTTTCTAGGATTTTAGGACATTTCTCAGGTTTGCGGATGCTTCTCGGATTGTGAGACTTTCTAGGATTTTAGGACATCAGGGTCTCAGCTAGGACCTCTGTCGGGGGAATCCTCCACTAGTCCTTTTTCGGTAAACAAGCTCTGTTTTGACGCTGTTTTATGCACTCTGGCACCTTAAGGACACTAAAAGTACAAAAACAATTCATTTTTATTACGAATCAGAAAATGGTTGGGTGTCAGATTTGGTCCGCGGGACGTCAGTTGCGTATCACTGTCCTGCCTCTAAACTCTGAAACAATAAAACTAACTCAGGCCGTGCGGAGGACGAAGCTCGAGTCGTTTCGGATGTGTGTCCATGTGGGCGGCGTGCAGCTTCTGACGCCACATCCATCAACGGCGGACACTGCCGACTTCTCTCTGAGCTGTAAATCGAAGCTTTACGACACATTTCCAGGAAAGTTGCGGATCAGGAGGTGATTAATGTCCGCGCGCTGCCCGGCTGCTGTCTTCATGGTCTTTATGTGAGAAGTCGGATGAAAGTTTACACGACGGGCTTCGATCCAAACAGAACAACTCGTGCTGTGATGATTTTCTGCGACCGAAACCGCCATTAAATCATGCTAATACTGTTATATAATATATTTACTAGTACTGTTACTTCATGCAGTCAGTCCTGCTGCTCCGGAGAGACAGAGAGAGACAGAGAGACAGAGAGAGACAGAGAGACAGAGAGAGACAGAGAGACAGAGAGAGACAGAGACAGAGAGACAGAGAGACAGAGAGAGACAGAGAGACAGAGAGACAGAGAGAGACAGAGACAGAGAGACAGAGAGACAGAGAGAGACAGAGAGACAGAGAGAGACAGAGAGACAGAGAGAGACAGAGAGAGACAGAGACAGAGAGAGACAGAGACAGAGAGACAGAGAGAGACAGAGAGAGACAGAGAGACAGAGCATGACTCAGAGTCTGAACAGGAAATGTGCCAAATGAGATAAGAGAAGAAGAAAGTCGTCCTCAGGTGACGTGCATGTTGTTTCGTGCTGTTTCGTGTCTTATCGGAGAGTTAAAAACAGTGTCAGAGCGGATCAGGATCAGCTGGATTTCACGCTTCACATTAAAGGCTCAGTTCACCCAAATAACCAAACTTTCCATTCCTCTGCGGACGTTCAGTCAGAGACAACGGTAACGAAGACCAGTCAACATGTTGAGGTTACTTTAAATCCATCCTGTAGTTCAGGGACAGCTCACCGGTTTTGTTTGGGGGCCACTTTTGCAGAAAAGACAGGAGGTCAGGGGCCAATCACTGCAGCCCCACACATGGTTAAGATTTTAGGACGTTTCTCCAATATAAGGACATTTCGAGAATTTTTAGGACGTTTTCGGGATTTCAGAATATTTGCAGAATTGTAGGCAGTTTCGGATTTAGGACATTTCTAGGATTCTGGAATGTTTCTAGAATTTTAGGATGTTTTTCTGTATTTTAAAATATTTCTAGGATTTTAGGACATTTCTAGGATT
>NW_024632305.1:0-4046 GCF_008729295.1 Plectropomus leopardus
AAGATATATGAAATAAATATATATTTTCAGCCCATTTTTAGGACATTTTCCTGTTTGTTTTTGTTATTTATTTATTTTTGCTTATTTTCTTATATTTTTGTATATTTTTACCTTTTTTAAAACAAATTTGCTTATTTTATTTCATGTGTTGTGAAGTTGCTCTTTGTCTCCTTTTTGTCAAAGAAATCAAGACAATTTGCTAATGACAGAGTCCAACATTTTGTCCTGGATGGACTCACTGCTGGATGCAGTTGATCTACAGTTAAGTGTGATTTAATCTACGCGTCAGATGTCTTTGCCCAAACATTTGCTTTGTGTGAACTGCATGTGTGCATCGTATGGTTGGCATGTGATGAAGCCCCTGATGTGAGCCGATATCACCTCACATACGTTTTAGATTCAGCTGACAAATGATAAGAAGCGATCTGATCATCAGAGTCATAGCAGATCCTCAGCGGGGGAACAATCAGCGGAGCTTCATTTTGGTCTAAACAGCACATTTGTTGTTTCCTCTGCTCACCAGCTGCTGCTGCTTCCCCTCCGAGGGTTCATTGGCAAAACAACAAAAGAGAACATTCTCAGGTGCTTTCTGCTGTTGTTAGTGGTGTTGATTACAAGGTCTGAATAATGGACAATTACAGGAAACGGTGACTTTAGGAACCACATGTGATGTGCATGTGTCACAGCAGAGGGAGGACAGGAGCGCTGTGCAGGCGTTTAATTCAGTCATACATCACGAAGCAGATTCTTTTCAAGACAGGTGAACAATAGTGGAAGAAAAACAGTGAATGTGTGGTTTCACAGGTGTGATTTTCCAAGATTTCTTGGTTTTTATGACAATAGCTGGGACGCATTCCACAAAGCTAACCGCACACACAAACATGTAGTGGTTATCTTCTGGTTTGCAGGAGGTGGGAACAGAAAAAGAAGACGAGCTCAGGCTCCAGGCTTCTGTCCTCACGGAGGTTTTTGGTATCCGTTGATCGGGCTCCCTGCCTGAGGACAGAAAAATAAACTGTAAGTGAAGATGACCAAAGACAATAAACATTAAAGAGGATGTGCAAAAAGTGAAATCAGAGAGATAAATGCCTTTTGGGGGATTGTTCCATCATCCTGATATCATAGTTAAAAACGGGCTTAAAGGGACAGTTCACCCAAAAATGAAATTTCATGTCATTATCTACTCATCCTTATGCTGATGGAAGGTTGGGTCAATATTTGTAGCCAAAAAAACACCGCCTGATGTTCACAGGGAAAAGGCTTTGCACTCATCTCCCAAACAATTGAAGCACATGGTGAACAGGATTCAAACGTTAAAAGAATGCAAAATAAAACCACAAAATGCCTCCATACTGCTTGTCCGACATAATCCAAGTATCCTGAAGCCCCAACGTGCCAACTTGTTTTGAAAAATGTCACTGGCATCATGTTTTTAGCCTTTTTGTAGCCTGTAGTTCCCAGTGTAGGAGTCGTGTTCGCGTTTGTGCACTCACTTATAGAGTTAGCAGCAAGCAACAAGTCGCTTTGTAGGATTAAAACTACTGTGTGTTTAAAAAGCTAGGGAAAAATGTCTAGGGTAAAAAGGAAAAAGCTAGGGAAATTTATAGTTAATTTAGAATTATCATAGGTTATATCATTGTTTTTTTTTTTCAAACTTTTGTTCCTTTTTTTTTTCTTTACAAACTTCAATGTAACTTTTTGTTCAATTCTTGCTATTTTCTGGAAGTTTCTTCTTTCATTGCCTTCTTCCCATGTTTGAAAAAAATGAAGCTATTTTGCTTGAATTTCAGAGGGTTAAATGACAGGTGCTGCTGCCTCAGAAATGTTGAGTGATGTTTGCTGTGATTCAGTGCTGAAGGTGATATACAGTCCAACATCACGACCTCGAGTGTGATGATGGTTTCGTACAACAGTTGTACAAGCCTCTTTTATTAGTTAACAGTAATAAGAGACTTTAATAAGAGTTTATTTAATGGTTTTTTTGGCTCTGCCGACACAAATCGTTCCTCAACTGCTGGAAGTGACAGCTGTTGCTTAGCAACACAAACATTTTACTGCACGCTGCTTGCTAATCTTTGGCGGCCTGTGAGATTGAGATGAGTTAGTTTAATCAGACAGTTCGTCGCTGCGGTGTGTCCACTCACTGCTGTGATGTCCTCGATCACCTGTGGGTGTGGGGGTGTGTGTGTGTGTGTGTGTGTGTGTGTGCGTGCGTGTGTGTGTGTGTCAGTCAGTTTCTCTCAGGCTGCGGTCAGTGTAAGACGAGTGTGTCCCTGTCTCACTGCACATCCTTGTAACATCTGTGACAGCTGGTTTTCTCCCAGTGAATGGAGTTTTACCAAAACCTGTCCGTCACAGCCCTCCACCCCCCGAGCTGCACATCGAGGGCTTTTGCATCAGGCAGGATTTTCAGTTATTTTTTGAGATGATGTTGGTCAGACGGGATTTCCTTGCTTTTCAAACATTGACACAATCTGCGGTAACGTTAGATAACTACTGACCATCAGTGTGAGCCTAATTAACGGATTTAGAACAGCTGTGAAGCGGAGTGATACATGCAGATTTAAAAGTTAAAAGTCCCAGTGCTGTTGTACTGTATATCATCACTCCTGGAATGCCTCGACCAATCAGAATGCTTGGTAGAAACTAGCTATGGTATAATATATAATAACCAGTATGTACTGTCTGTCAGAAGACCTTGACACGTCACAACAACTGCAAGCTGCTCGGGGTTGATGTGCTGTTACAGGGACAGTTTTAACAGAATTTATTTGAATATATCTTAATGTGAAATAGATCCCAACTTTTGTTTGAGCCTACAGTTCATATAAATCACGTCAGAGCTGGTTATGTGTTTTATCATGGTTGTTTCCTCTATGTCTCCGGCGGTCCCCGCTCCTCCAGCTACATTTCCTCCCTCTCTCAGCTCTACCAAAAAAAAAAAAAAAAAAACACCCTGCATCATCTGCACTCAATCAGAATAATTATCCAAAGAAATGCAGCGCAGAGCCTGTGAGAGGTGAGGGGAATGAAGCACAGAGGCTATTGGCAATCACCTCCCTGCAGTCATTATTAGTCATCTCTCTGCTGCTCTGGAAGGAAACCCGGACGGCTTGGGAAGGAAGCCATGTGCAGCCGACAGACGGACAGACAGACAGACAGACAGACAGACAGAGAAAAGGCCCGATGTGACTCCGCTGCCCAGAAAGCATCAGCGATCTCTCAAGGCTTTGGCAGCACGGCGGCTCCTCTGGGGACTGGCAGCGATCCGCACACGAGCATCAGCCTTATGTTCCGTCTGTCAGGCTTCCTCTTATCCGCAGATTTTAAAAACACTGAGCTTGTCACTCTGAAGATGTGGGAGCTTTTAAAAATCCCGACGCGGACGGCGAACACCTTTCTAAAAATCCTTCAGGAGGATGAAGTGTTTGAGGTCCTGTCAGGATTACTGAGGGCTTCCTGAAGGACTTCTTTGTGGGACGTTGTGGGGTTCCTGTTTGATTGCAAAACGGCTTTGCAATCAAAAGTTCCTAAAAGGCCTCGAACTTTTTGAAAGCAGACGGACAGAAAAAATAAAATACTGATTTGACTCCAGTGCCCATGAAGTTTTATGAATGTTCTGGCTGCACTGTGAGTCCACAGGGGACTGGCAGCCGTCCTCAGATGGATATCTGAGTGTTTTGAATTTCTAATTTCACCCCTGAGATTTGCAGCAGTTTGTAAAGACTAAACCGGTCACTGTAAAGGTTGAGGATCGCTTCTAAAAATCCAGCTTCAGTAGTTTTGCACCTTAGCCCTAAAAGATTAAATAAATCCTCATATGTAGTGGGGGATCTCCACACAGGAGACATAAACGGGCACCAAAATTAAACCTAAGGGGAATGAGTAGGGGAAGGATTAAACAAAAATTGAAGTTAATGGTTATCATTTATTTCCTAATGCAACAACAACAACAATGATGATGATGATGATGATGATAATAAGGTCTATTTTACACCGTTATCAATCAATGCTGGAGCTTTTTTTTTAAAGATTACAGAAAAAAA
>NW_024632306.1:0-6288 GCF_008729295.1 Plectropomus leopardus
TCGCAATGGAAAATACATTTAAGACTGAAATGACATGTATTTCTCTTATCTTGGTAAGGGTGCTTTCAACCACACACAAAAATGTCCTCTTAACAAAGAAAAGAGAGAAAAAAGGAGGCATGATTAATCTCTGAAATGAGTGGGTACTAACATTAAAAGATCAAATCATAGATAGAAACAAAAAAGAGATTTGGGGATAATCAATGATCACTGTGTGTGAAATCAAGGAAACATGCCCAGCACATGCTTCAAACCCCAAGACGATTTCTTCAGATAACTTGTTTTTTTTGTTGTTGTTGTTGTTTTCTTTCCCAAATCTAGAGTTTCAAAGCCAGAGAAATTTTGTTAAGAATTATTAAAAAAAGAGAGAAAAGCATTTGAGGAGCTGGAACCAGTGAATATTCTGCGGTTTTATTTGATTTATGAAACTGATTACCATTTTTTTCGTCTTTGCTCTTCCTTTTATTTTGTCATCTTGGATGTGTTGAAAGATTTTTAATGTAACTGAAGCGTGTTTGTTCATGTATCACAACTGTGCCGCCATTCTGTCCAGAACGAAGTAAATATGTAATTAATTGCTCATTTTGATTTCACGGTGACAGATTCCAGATCAAACTGGTATTATCTGAGTAGGTTTCAAAAACAGTAGATTAGAGAATAGGAAAGCATATTGATCAGAAGCAACAGAATAGCACGGCAGCGTGTGGTTATCAGTTATACAATGTTTTTATCGTCCTGAAGACAAACCCAGTCACAGTTTGACAACATTAAAATCATCCGGAGAACGCTGACAGGATTACCATACTCGCTGCTCTGCTCTGACACTTACGTCACAACACTTTGTGATATTACAGGAGATCAAACTCTGTGGTAATACAAAAGGAGGATATCAAATGTGTGTTTTGTAACTGTTGCCGAATGTGCACTTTGATGATGCGGAGCTCGTTTGGATGACAGTCAGATGACACGATACTATAATGCAGCGTTTCGTGTCGGCTGCTTGAGTCTTAATTCTGTTCTGATGAGAGGAGTGAAACAGCGAGCAGTGAGGAGAGAGGTGGATGGGAGGAGAGATGGGGAGGAAGGGGAACTGACAGTCAAGCTTAGGAAATAAGGAGAGGAAGGAAAGGTGAAAACGAGGGTAGAACAGAAAAAATGGGAAAAAAAGTATAAGAAAGGACACAAGAGGAGGTCAGAAAGGGCAGTCTTGCCAATGGATTGGAACTGGTTAAATTTTGTGGCATCAGATCTCGGAACAAACCACAGTCTGCTTCAAAGTTTGTTTAAAAGCTGTTGGAGTTAAAGCCAGCAGCACGACCGATTTATTTCAGCATCTCAAACAGAGGCAGCAGCCAAGTGGGAGAAATGTGTCTCACTCCAAGATGCACAAGACCACATCAGCCCACAAACACCCGGCAAAAAGCAGCCGACATCATTTTCCCGTTGTGTCCTGTATGACAGGTAAGCCACCTGCTGCAAAGCTGTTACTGATGCAGTTGTGCTGCATATTGCTAAAGATAAGATATAAATGAATTCATGTAAATATGTTTTGTGAAATTACTGCAGCCTTCGCTACAAATGTTTACAACTCCCTCTCCCCTGAATCGACAGTGCACTTTTAAAGACAAATTTTCTGCTTGTACTTATACCCCAAAAGGAAAATTTAGTTTACTTTATTATAGGGCTGGGGCGATGTGTCATCGTAATCGACGTAATTGTTTACGTCAATACATCAATTCACGTAACGTGCGTCAACGTGTCGCACCGTTTCACACAGCGCATGTCATGAGAGCGTGAGCAGCGCTGACCATGTTGTTTTTTGTTTTGGCGCTCATGTTATCAAATGAGAGCGTGCACACTGCGTGCCTGAACAGTGCTTGTCAAGCGCGTCTGAGCTTTGTGTCAGCTGCAGCACATCTAGAGAAACAGTGGCTCGACTTTTTTATACGTGTAATGCACGTGTTTGGCAGCAGGAATAAACAGTAAATATGGTGTTTTGCTGATTATATTGACTCTATACCACTCCATACTGCAGTTTAAAGTCTCTCTCTGTCACAGAGATGAGGAAACACAAAGATGTCTGTTTTACCTTAACTTCCTTGCTTCCCTTTCAAAACAAAAGCCCCTCTGACTGTGTCTCTGTGGACAGAATGCCATCAGTTGCTGCTACAATGCATTTTATTTTGAAAAAAAAATACAGGATGGGGTTGTCAGCTGTGCAGGAGCTTGTATAACTTCATAAATGAGTGGAATATGTGCTTATAAATATGAAAATACAGCACTCATATCAGCAAGCAGCAGACTTAAGGCCCAGTTAAAGCTGGACTATTTTTATGCAGAAAGATTGTACTAGTTATAATTATTTCTGTTAGAGAAAAGTTATAGTGTTATTCAAATTGCATTAATTTTACTGTAAGATGTTTTGTTGGACTGCTAGATTTGAGGTTTGTTACTGAGACAAAGACTTACTGTTTTGTTACTCCTCCTAAAAGTGTCTTGAATTTTATATTGTTTTATTTATTTTGCTATTGGATTGCTAAATGTAGATTGCTCTACATTCCTTTTACTTGTGTGGAACAAGCTCTTGCACTAATTTTATTTTGGAGAGATTTTATATCAGACTGTAAAACACAGATTACCAGTTAAGACTGGGCTACTTTTTGTTGGGGAATAATGCCCTGCAGTGTATACTCTGTCATGATTGAAGATGACTTAATAATCAATAAAAAAAAAATCATTAGGTGTATCCCTAACAGTTAGGAAATTCAGTTTGCCTGTAATTTTTTTTGATTAAAATAAAAGCATTTGTCGTTGTCATTTGTAGTATGTTTTAAAGAAGGAAAAAGAAATCGAAATCGGTGTGAAAAAATAATTTTTTATTCTTAGGCTATATCGCCCAGGCCTAAGGTCAGAGGAGAGGAGAGGATGAGGAGAGACAAGAAGAAGGGATGAGGAAGACAGAGAAGGCAGGCTTAAGAGAGGAGGCAAGATGAAAAGGACAGGACACAGAAGAGGAGAAAGGTGAGAAGACAGGAAACAGGAGAACAGCACAGGGGACGAGACATGATGGAGGAGATGTGGATGACGGATAAGACAGGAGGAAGAAAAATAGGTCAAAGGACAAGAAAAAACACAAAGACGGAACAGACTGACCACGCAGCTAATGTGCTGACCCTCTTTGTTTTGAAAAAGACAACACGAAAAGTGAAGGAGAGATGAGAGAGGACAGTGAGGGATGAATATTCTCACACCTGCATAGCTAATACCAACTGATCTGAGCACCCTGGTTTTCTGAAGAAAATGTTGGCATTCCATGTTTCTGCAAAGCAAAAATCTGTTACTTAAACATATTTAATACATATCAATATTTCTAAAGTGATGTAGTATAGGGGCTGAATTTGTCAATGGAGGCAGAGTGGGCAAATTTGCAAATCGTAGGCATGTTATGTGAGCGATAATGGAAAGATGAGCCCCTTATACATGGAAGCCGCCATGTATGAAGGATTTCTGGGAGCTGATAGTGCACAATTTCACAGAGGAGTTGTGGATTCAAAACTTCTGGATGATCCGCTCAACTTTTGTTGAGTTATGTGATGCAATAACAGCTCTTGTAGCTTCTGCTGCATCATGAGGGAGCCAGTTCCTACCAGCAAGCATAAAGCCATAGCATCATGTGACCTATAAAAACCAAAAAAAGTGTGTCTATTGCATTTATTATGAAATATGACTTTTTTATTGCCTGAAATACCACGTCATGCAAGAGTAATTTTTTTTTTGTGATGAATGGGATTGTTTTTTTGTTTTTTTTAAATTGATGTGTCCTAAACCACACATTTGCATTGATCGATAAAATTGATTTATGGCCCAGCGCTAGTACATATATAGCATATCCGTGACTTGCAGAAAAAGTGCAACACCAACATCTACTCTGGTGATTGGTTTGGATCTGAGAGGAAACTGCAAATTCTAAAATGCACATTTACTCGTAGCAGAGCAAGTAGCTCACAGAGAAACAAGGGACTTACAAAGTTATATTTAATGTACTTCCTAATTTTCCAGAACACATTGTGAACTGAGGAGCGACGACGAGAGGACAGAAGAGTCCACTCACGGTTGGCTCACACTCCCATTCAGCCCCAAGGCCCTCTGGGTAATATGAGCAGTCTTGCACACAGCAGATGCTACCCATGGACCCCCCCACCACCCCCCACCCACGCCCCCTCTATCTTCAGTCACTGAGCCAAATCAATGCCCATTTGTCCCCTCAGCTCCCCCCTCTCTCTCCTATCTGTATTTCTCTCTCCTGCCATTTCTCCTGCCTGCACCCATCCTCATCTCTCTTCTTCTTATCTCTACATATCAGCCTCTTGTATTCCACCCCGCCCTCATTCTCTTTTGTCTTACTATCCTCCTCTTCGCTCTCTGGAATTAAGGTGCCTTCAAGTGACTCGCATAAAAGTTACTTTAACTTTATAATTTTACTTTTCTAACGTTTCCACATACGTATCGTGACATTTAAATGCCAAAAAGCTAAATAAATAATCATTTATTTCATCACTTTCATCATTGAAGCCCTTAAATGCCAAACATATACATGTAATCTGCTTTCCATTTGTAAAAATGTGACTACTATGTTCTATTTAAAAAACTTAAGAAATTCTCTTTACACTGTACAATCTAACATGTTGATCTTACTTAATTTAATTTTGGAAACCAATTTTCTTTAAAAAAAAAAAAGTAAATGTAAATATTAATCTTAAATTATGTTCATAGCTTTTTCTTAAGTTTACTCAAAATTTTGCTGTTTTTACTTTATTTTGTGAAGTTTAATGTTTAACAAGTTTAATGACCTAGCTCTTTCGAAGTGTTAGCAACTTCAGTAAACCAAGTTAGTCTGGCTTAACTGGATCCTGACAGAGATGATTTTAAAGTTAGAAGATCTGCTAGTTCTGTTACGTTTCCATCTTTAATAAAACACAAATATGTTTGTAGCCAGCTGAATACAGATATACAGCACAGTAAACTTGGTCTACTTAAGTTGCCAAAAAGTAGAAATATTGAATTAATTGACCTTGTCATTTGCAATAACTTCACAAAAATAAGTAAATATAACTACAGTTTGAGTAAAACTTAACAATTAGATAGAAAGAAAACATAAATTCTAATTAATATTTACATACATTTTTTTCAAGGCAATCAGTTTCCTGGATTTTTTAAAAATTTTTCCATCTACCCTAAACTTTTTCTCCTCTCCCAAACCTTCCTTCCTCTTCTCTCTACACTCTTAGAAACAAAGGTGCTTACTTGAACCATACACAGTTCTTAGGTTTGCTCTTGCACCCCTCAATGGCTAAGAACCTTTAATTAAGATTCAAGCTAGAACTCTTTAGAGGGATCTACCTAGAACCCAACTTAAAGAGTAATACCTAGAACCATCTATGAAAGGTTCCACCCAGGACACTCTTTGCGAAGCAGAGAACCCTTCTATGGTGTAGTGGTTCCACCCAGAACCCTCTGTGGAGGTTGTTTTCAGAAGCTTTCCACCTTCTGAGGGTGCTAACAGGAACCCACCCAGGACATTCTACTGTGAACACACTTATATTCCAAGGGATTAATCAAGAACCAACCCAGGGGATTTGATTAAGAACCCTTTAATATTCCAACAGTTCCATCTAGAACCCATCCAGGGATTTTGGATAAGAACCCTTTCATATTTCAAGGGTTTCATCTAAAACTTATCCAGAGACTTCAAACAAGAACCCCTTCATATTTCAAGGGGTTCATCTAGAACCCACCCAATGAGTTCTACTGAGAACCCTTTCATATTATGAGGGTTTAATCTAGAACCTGGTTGTACCAAGAACCCATTTATGTTCCAGCAGTTCCATCTAGAACCCATCCAGGGACTTCAAATTAGAACCCTTCCATGTTTCAAGGTTTTCATCTAGAACCCACCAAGGGGATTCTACCAAGAATCCTTTTATATCCCAAGGGTTTCATCTGGAACCCATCAAGAGGATTCTACTGAAAACCCTCTCATATTCTTTAGTTTCGTCAAGGGGAGGCTCTACTAAGAACCTTTATATATTACAACAATTTCATCTTGAACCCACCCAGGTATGGCTCTAAAAATAGTAATTGACTACAAAACCCTTAGATCTCTCCTCCACTGACCAATGGTATTAGCTCTTAGTGGATCTCTTTATCTTAAAAACAAAAAGGTTCTTCAGAAGCGAATGGTTCTAGGTAGAACCTCAGCCCTTTAGGATGAACCCTTTTGGAACCTCT
>NW_024632307.1:0-2535 GCF_008729295.1 Plectropomus leopardus
ACTATTTCATGTTTTACAACAAACTATTCTTTGCTGTGTGGCTCATTTTTTTCCTGGCTGTGAACAACATTATGGGCAGGACATTCTTAACAATATCGTTCCAAAATCTGGGGGAAGAATAGCTCACCTTGTCATTTTTTAGTTTTTTTATGATTTCTTCTTGAATTCCACGGTCCCGCAGAAACTGCACGAAGGCGTCTTCCTCTCTCTCCATTTCATATGTAGCCTTTAGAAACAACCAAATGTAACAATTTACAGATATGACAGAAAAAATGATTCTGTAGTAATAAAAAATCTTATAAAAATTAACATAAACATGACTGAATCATGAAAATCTGTTTCACTGATAGGTGATTGACCATTAGCCTAGTTCCTGCTGACTTAACAGTGTCACTGTTTGGGTCCGTTAAATCATATTACAATATACAATAACCTACACACCACAACACTATCCAGCAGTTTTCCCACGGCCACAAAATACTAACGTTACTAATCCACGGACAACGTCGGGTTAGCATTACACGTTAATGACGCCAGCATCAGGTTTATCGTCTTCACGTAAACAACTTCATTACGTCAGGATACACAAACATACCATATAACAAATAGTTCCCTGATCAGATATACACATTCACCTAACACACTGAATTAGCCATTGTTATGAGGGACTCATACCTGAAAAGGAATATTTGAGTGAAAGGAGAAAGAAGACAAACTTCATTCAGATTGTAATGACTGAATGGTGTCCCTTAATTTTGCTCAAAACAATACACGCCCTCTGCTGGATCCCTCTGGTAACGACTAATTCTGCTAATAGAATGACTTCTTGATCATAAAAGCATATGAAAACACAAAATATTGTGTTCTAACTAACTGCAACTGACCTCCATGCTGTATTTACATAACTACTCAAATATTAGAATATCAATATGAAAAACCAAACGTCACTCCCAGCTGACCCCCCTGGCACATTATTCCATTCGTCACATCTGCACTGTGCACTGTGCCTGTGCACAGGGATAGTGCACAGGGACAGTGCAGTGCACAGGGACACAGGTGTTGATGGATGCCAGTAAGCGACTAATCAAGTTTACAACCTCTGGCTTCACGAAAGCTCCTCCAGCCTCTCATAGCATTATTATTTATATTACATTCGCCATGTCAATAATAACAAAGGTTTCTAAATTGATTTACTATGATGAAAAACATGTTTTTAACTTTGATCATTTTTTTTGATCACTATTGATCAAAAATTGATTGATCAAAACTATTTGATCACTGATTACTATTTAAAGGCAAAAAGTGGATTTTGAGAAGCTTTTTAATTAAGTAAGCTGTCCTGTTTACCAAGGAATAATTTATAATACAAAATTCAATAACGTTCTATACATGTGCTACATATGTGCTCCATCATATTAATCCATTTTCAAATGTTTCTGGCATAGAAATGTGTTTCTGAGCAGATTTTCTCTCTCATGTGTATTTAGATCAGTTTAGGTGTCCTTAAACGCATAAACTAGATTTTGAAACATTTATATTCCAGAATGATGGAAAGCTTGGTTTTGTGTATATGACTGTGATCAATTTTGAATTATGAGCCGATTTTCGCTTTAGATGTCTTTTGCCGCAAAACATGTATTTGTATCAGCTTTGGTGTCTTTCCTCACAAAAATTGGATTTTGAGTGGTGATCTTGAGTGGTGGACCTCTGTGAGTCTAGTGAAATGTTTCATAAACTTCAACCATTGGTGCTAATAAAGTGACTTGAAGGTGGTGCCTTGTCGTGTTTTGTGTGCAGGGGGTGTGCAGTGCATGGTATTTGGTAGCATATGGTGAAGGTCTTTTTCTCTTCCTCCCTCAGGGGAGGATGTCGTTTCACAGGTGGTGATGGTGTTGGTGATGGTGTTGACGACAGTGTGGCTGGGCTCTCTGTGGCAGTGGTTGTCTCTGGAGCACTAGTTGTTTGTCCTTGAGCTGCTGCTGGTGCTGGCTGTCCCATGGGGGGAGCCGCGTCAAGATCAGGGTCTAGTTTGAGGCACAGAGATACAGAGGTTAGTGGTGCTTTCCCTGCCTTTTGTTTTCTGTCCCTTCAGTAAGCCAACATGCATATGCTTCCCAATCTGCTTTAAACATATTTCCTTTTTTCTTTTCTTTGGCCTGGCTGAGCTTTCCCTTCTCTATTAATTGGTTTCTAATTGAGTTAGGCTCGAACTGCCAGTACATGGGAAACAACACTCCTAAACCCAGATTTAAAGTTGGCCAATACTTCAGTTGTCATACTTGTTGATCATAAACCGAATATTAGTAGAATTCATCATAGATGCATTATAATTATCCAGAAATTCTTTATTCTTACTTCCTTTGGATCCCATCGTTGAAAAGGAACAAAAAAAAAAAAAGGAAAAAAAATTGCTTTAGAATTTAAGCTGTTTTTTTCTCTGGAGGTGGATTTGTAGGGACCTTAGATTTAATAATTAAGCTTTTTTTTCAACTGTAATTATCACCTCTTTAATTACTCGACTTTTCTTTCAACCTT
>NW_024632308.1:0-9015 GCF_008729295.1 Plectropomus leopardus
AATAATAATTTTAAAAAATTGCAAAAAGATATCTACAAAGCAGGGTCAATCATATTGAGACCAAATGAACTTTTAAAGAGCAAGACTAAAGATCATTTGAACCTGATCACTTCCTGCAGGATACTTTCATCTCTAATATTTCATCACTGGTGCTGCATTCAACCAAATATAGGTTTAAAAAAAGCCTGAAATCATTGCATTCTGTTTTATTTTACCTTTTAATACTACTACTACTACTAATAATAATAATATTAATACTAATACTTACATAGCGCTTTTCTAAGTACTCAAAGACGTCTTACAAGGAAAGAAAAAAGAATACAAACACAAAATAAAAAAATACACAGCGTCCCAACTTTGTTGAAAGTGGCGTTGTACATGGAGTGAAGCAGAAATACTCAAGTAAAGTGCAAGTACTTTAAATTTGTACCGAAGACCTGTACTTCAGTTACTTAGTTTTATGTGTTTGTGTGCGACTCACCGAACACGCTGTCTGTATCGTCCAGGCCGGCAGACATGACTCAGCAGTTTCTGTTCAGACAGAAAACGACAAAAATCAAAAGATGGACCAAAGATCACGTTAAATTGAACTCTTCAGGTGCCGCTTTAATATCACACACACTATTACCGCTCTGCGCACAAAACCGCCTTTTTAAAATCAAGCTTTAAAAAACATCATCCATTGATATGATTTTCTACATTAATTTTCAAAACTGTAGTCCTTGAAATGCCAGGTTTTCAATATCCTACATGCTAAGTAGATTTTTTTTGTCTTTGCTGCTGCTGACAGTCTGGGATACGTCAGCGATCAGCAGCTACATTGACTGTGACAGGTCACCTAGTGGAAATAGCATGTATTTCCTCCATATGCCAAATATGGTCAAAATGACCTCATCAGGTGGAAAATAGTGAAAATGACAAATTCAGAGTCAAAAGCCCAGAATGACACCCAGAAATAATACAAGTCCTGTTTTTCTGCTCTGATGGCTGTGGGATCAAAAATGTCAGTTTGAATGGGTTTCAATGGAGCATTTTTGGACCTGAACAGTCTGAATGTAACTATTTAGTTTCCACAGTGTATTTTAGACTTATTGTAGGAGCTGAGCTGCAAATTCACTGATTACACTCAAATACACAGAATGTATGCCATATGCATGAACACAGACAAAAAGATCAAAAAATGAAGCACCAAACTGTTCCTAAGGGTTAACAAACTGTTCCTAAGGGTTAGGGGCAGTCAATCCTTTCGTCAAATGTTGTGGTTTTTCTGTCTGATAGTTTGTGGGGTCTCTCAGGGAGGCGTCCTGGGGCCAATACTATTCTTTATTCAACATTATGGAGAGGGGCAGTTTAACATTTAGACTAAAATAAAGTGGGGCTCCTGTTGTCTGGTCATGTTTTGTCTTGTTATGTCGTGTTATATCTTGTCGTTTTTTTGTCTTGTTGTGTTTTGTCTTGTAGTCTTTTATCTTTCTGCGTTGTATCTGTTCATGTTTTATCTTATCATGTCTCGTTTCTTCATGTTGTGTTTTAAATTGTTGTATCGTGTTTTTTGTTGCCTTGTTATGTCATGTAATGTATTTTCATGTCCCGTAATATGTTTTTATGTTACATCTTGTCATTTAATGTTGTATCTCACTGTGTTTTCGGCCTATGTTGTTGTATGCTGTTTATCTTGTGTCATTTTTTGTGTCTGATTGTAAATTGCTGATGTGTTTTATGTTGTTGGCACGTTTAGTATTGTGTCATGTGTTTTCGTGTTCTTTTACATGTTGCATCGTCAGATTTCATCTCATGTTTTTTCTTTTTCGTGTTTTTTCTTGTTATGTTCTATCTTTTATCCTGTTTTATCTCATCATGTTATATCTTGTTTAGTCCTGATTTTTCCTTTGTGTTTTAAATTGTTGTGTCATGTTATATTTTGTCGTGTCCTGTATTTCATGGCATGTTATGTTATATGTTCTTATATCATGTGGTGTTTTGTCTCGTCGTGTCGGCTCCTGGTGTCAGGTTTGGGCTGGCCGTGTGTTTGAAATAACCGTCCTGTGACGACGTCATGTTGTTTCAGCTGCTGTCGTGTTGGATCTGTCCGTCTGTCTGTGTCCTCTCACGTGTGATGTCATGTTATCATGTTATCTGTCAGTGTCGGGTCATTTAACGTCCAATTGTGTCACGTTATTGTTGTTCTGTATGTAAACTCCGGTCACACCTTCTGAAGTCAACATGAGACTGATGTGTGAGCTCAGACTGGGTGGAGACACACACACAGACACACAGACACACACACACACACACACACACACACACACACACTCTCAGATGTGATGAGACAAACACAGTGCCAACACGCCGCTGATTCCCGGAGGACTGAATCTGAACCGGGAAACTGCAGCGTCAGAGCGACACAGCAGCATCAGCAGCAGGAGGTTTGATGGGAGGCATGAGATGAAAAGATGGAGGGTGAAAAACAGAGTAAACGAGTGATGATGGAGACAGAAACAGACAGACAGAAAGAGAAGAGGAGGATGAAGGAGGAGGAGAAAATGATGATAACAGCCGCAGAGAGAGAAAAGGAGGGAGGAGAGCTGAAAAATGAAAAACAGATCAACTCACCCTTCTCTCCCTCTGACGGTGGACATGTCCTCTCTCTCTCTCTCTCCCTCTCTCTCACTCACTCTCTCTCTCTCTCTCTCTCTCTCTGCCTCCCCCACTAGCTGCTCAGTGAGGACCGCGACTCCCAGGGTTCCACGGGGCTCCGCTGCAGGCCTGGCAACAGTCTGGGCAGCGGCCGGAGGATTGTGGGCGCTGTAGTTTCCCGGCGGGGGGTCGTGGAGCTGCTCCGAGGGTCTGAGGCTGCAGACAGAGCGAGCGGATGCTGGCTCACCACGACTCAGCAGAATACTGCAGCCTCCATCTGAAACAGCAGCACCAAGGACAGCTGAGAGGAGGAGGAGGAGCAGCAGCAGGAGGAGGAGGAGGGCGCTCGGTGTGAAGGGAGGAGAGAAAGACACGATTGGATTAAAGAGAGAGAGGCAAAGATGAGGGAAAGGAGAGATGAAGATTACATGATACAGAAAAAAGGAAAAAATACTATGAAAATGAAAAATTTAAATGAATGAAAAAATACTATGGATGACATTTTTATAAAAAAATACATAAACACCACTGTAAGCAAGCAAAAAAACTGGTTTAAACAAAATCAAAACATGAATGAAAAAAAAACTGATTAAAAATTGATATATTTGTGATATAAATTTGACCACACGTCACGCCTGATCAGTATGCAGAATGTTTTAAAAAAAAGGCAACAATTTTTAAACAGAAAAAAAATCACCAAACATTTTTACAAAATTAAAAAGAAAAGAAATATCACCAAATATTTTCAAAGAATGAAATAGATAGATAGGTCAACATTTTCAAGAAAATATGCCTGCAGAGGGCATGGGTTCTTAAAAAAACGACTTACAAAACAAACAAACAAAAAATTAGATGATTTCTAAAAATCACAAAAAATCGAAGAAAAAAATCACCAAAAAGTATCAATGAGATAAAAAAGTAGCCATTTTTAAAAAAAAAATCACAAAAGTTTTTTTTAAAAAAAACGAAAAATCACCAAAAATTTAAAAGAATAAAGTAGGCAAAAATACATACCTGCTGTTGTTATTATTATTGTTGTTGTTGTTGTTTTTATAATTATCATTATTGTTGTTGTCTAAAATCCCGGCTGGGAGTTTTGTGTTTTTACTGTCCGCTCTGCAGATGGAAATATGAAGAGAAGCCGCTGAAGAACAAAAATCTGCTCTCTCTGAAGCAGGTACGTTTTTTCTTTTTTAAAGTTTAATTTGATTTATGATGTTATTATTATTATAACTGATTCTCTACTGTGTTGACACACTGTTATCATGACTGGATGTTACTCTTGGACCTGTTTAAATTTGGGTCTTTGTCGGTCTGGATCCATTTGGTTTGTTCGATGCTGTTTCCTGTGCAGGAGAGAGAGGTTTAAATGCTTGTAAAGGGCATGTGAACGCAGCACGAGAAAAGTGATGTAGATCCAGGTTTCAAAGGGTTAAATGTCACGCCAGTAAAAAAAAAAACATTTTCTCTGTTTTATTATCTCATTATCATGATTATTCTGTTTTCATCGGACGATGCACCGCCTGCTGAGTGCGGCCAGAGGGCGCCGTGGGTCCGACTTACAGTCTATGGTCTGCACAGAGAGCTGCAGGTCAACAGGAAGTCAGGAGGAGGAGCAGGAGCAGCAGGAGGAGGAGGAGGAGGACATGCTGAGACAGGCAGGTCAGGGAGGGGCGGGGTCAGAGGGAGAGAGAGGAACCTGTTTGAGTGATTTGGACTCGCCCCTTCAGGAATACAAGAGCACAAACACACAAAGAGCAGGATGGCTGGATCTGACTTCTGCTGCCGGTAACACACACACACACACACACACACACACACACACACACACATATATGTTTATTTATCTGTCTGCCTGTCAATATATCTGTCTGTACATGTACATCTATAGATATCTGTGTGTGTGTTCCCATGGAGGTGAGTGTGTCAGGTTGTTGGAACTTTTTCAGACTCAGTTTTGTCTCCTTCCTGTTGGTTGTGTGTTTGTTTTTATGTGTTTTTTTTTTCTTTTCTTTGCCTACATGTGTGTATCTCTGTGTGTGTCTGTGTTTTTGCTTTGTGTTAAAGTTTGATAGTTTAGACTTTAAACTTTAAAAACTGGTTTGTAATACAAAAACAGGGAGGGGAAACTTTTTTGTGCTTGTTAACCAGCTTTATGGGGACGTCAGTCTGTTCTCACACCTACATTGTGGGGACACTGTGTGATTTCAGAATTGAGTTTTGGTTCAGATTTGGGTTTTTTGTGTGTGTGAAAAGGAAGTTTTTCCTTCGCCAAGTGCTCGATCATATGATAGTTATTAGGTCTTTGCAAATTAAATTAAAGGGTCCACACGAGACACATGAAAAAGTGTCCTCAGATAACTTTTCTTTCTGTGTGTCTGTGTATGTGTGTGTGTGTTGGCAGGAATGTGTCATCGGGTGCAGCTCAGGCTCTGTGTCTTGACTCGCCTACAAACGAACTGCGAGCTCATTTTGTAAGAAAACTGACAATGAAATGTTGAGCAGGTGAAACAAAAAAGAGAGCTATTAAATCTTTGGAAAAACAAGTAGTTTTCTTATCTGAAAACGGTCTTCAGTTGTAGTTTGATTAACTTTGGATGGTACAAAAGTGTGATCATATCAGAGAGTATAAAACTGCAAACACAGTGTGGTGTAAAGGTTGCTGTATTGTTAACTCAGTATTTAGAATCAGACTGGGACGTGGTGGAAGAAGTACTCTCTTTTCATTCCTCATGTTTTGATAATAGTGTGTATGTTCGTGCATATGTGATAAATGTAGTCCAGATTGTGTATTTGAGTGTAATCAGTGAATTTGCAGCTCAGCTCCTACAATAAGTCTAAAATACACTGTGTAAACTAAATAGTTACATTCAGACTGTTCAGGTCAAAAAATGCTCCATTGAAACCAATTCAAACTGACATTTTTGATCCCACAGCCATCAGAGCAGAAAAACAGGACTTGTATTATTTCTGAATGTCATTTTGGGCTTTTGACTCAGAATTTGTCATTTTGACTATTTTCCACCTGATGACAGACTGTCAGCAGTGAGAAGTATCCACTTAGCATGTGGTTTATTGAAAACAATTCATTTGTTCATAAAAAAACATAGTGGCATCATGATTAAAACCTGTCATTTAAAGGGTCAAAATTCAGAACATTAATGAATTAGGAGTGATGTTGGTTAAAGAAATATATCATGTCAATGTATAACATTTTTTAAAGCTTGATTTTGAAAAGTTAATTTCATGTACATATGAGTGTTTGTAATGTTAAAGTGCGCCCTAAAGGTTAAATCTCCAGTGTGTCAGATTTCGGGGGGTTTGATGGCAGATTGTAACCAGCTGAAACTTCTCCTGGTGAGAATTCCTTCAGTGTTTGTCGTTCAGGAGCTGAATTATTCACAGACGTGCCTCCCTCTCCAAAACAAACACACCAGGAATCTCATTAATAAAACCTGCAAAACAAAACAAGATCCAGGAAAAAGTTGTGATCTGACAAAACAAAAGTGACGGGAAAATGTCCTCACCTGTATGGAAACTCTGAACCTGCATATGAACATTTTGGGGGCAGTTAGTACAGTTGTGTGTAATCACATTACATTTGTAATGCAGTAATGTAACACTTTACTGTTTTCAAGTGAGTAATCACATTACAGTTACTACTTAAACAGATGGCAAGTTTCCATCACAGATTTGTTCAAGACTTTCAGTGATATTTATTAAAAGTTGATAAAACAATGTAGAGCTGACTGTTAATAACATCCCAGTAACCATGGTGATGGATGTTCAAAACATTAGCAGCTTTATTTCTATTGCAGCCACCGCACTAGCCGTCATTATTTCCAATCCAAGGCCACGGAGGCGTCTTATGGAGCCATGATGGTAAGGCGAGCCCCTTATACGTGGGAGTGGCCACGTATGAAGGATTTCTGGGAGCTGATAGTCCACGATTTCAGAGGAATTGTGGATTCAAAACTTTCTCAGAGTTATGTGATGCAATAACAGCTCTTGTAGCTCCTGCTGCATCATGAGGGAGCCAATTCCTACTGACAAGCACATAGACACAGCATCATGTGACCTAGAAAAGACTCAAAAGGGTTTCCCACTGCGGTTTGGAGTTTTTTTTAAACTGATATGTTTTCATTAGGCATATTTTTTATTCGCAGTTTTATTTCATGCAATTTGAGGGTTAATAGAAACCCGCCTACTGCTGCTGATCATGTTGGCGAGCTGTGAAACAGTCAGTGTGATGCTATAAACTGCAGTGACTCTACATCCACATGACTCTGTTTTAAATTTCAGATGCATTTATACTGCTGCGTTTCAGCGTGGCGTCCCCATGAATCGGACCCTAAAACAGAGCACTTTGGAAACGCTGCTGTCCCGGTTTTATTCTGAAAACTCGGGCACTGCGTTTTACTGTGGTGAGGCAGAAATGGAGCGGTTTGGAAACGTTGACATGAACACCCCTGTTCACTTTCTGACTGGGTGTTATACGCCATAACGTGTCCTCTGATTGGTCACGCCAAAGAGTATTGCTTCCTGTTTACACCGGCTCGTGCATGTGAGGTGTACCTGGATGGTCATGGGATCTGTGTTTTAAGGCTTAAGACAATGAAATTTAAAGGGCGCTTGGTGGGCGTGTAGTGGGCGGGATTTGAGGCTGACAATTTGAAGATGATTTGGGATTCATAGAAGGAAATTGCAAAGTTTCAGACGTTCACATTGTTTCATATAGATCTGAATATTTTTTGGCATTTGCAAATTTTGGCTTTTTTCTGCACGTACACTTTCAGTGTGGATCCTCTGCACTGTTTCATAAATAAGACCCTGGTCATTTAAACAGTAAATGAAGACGTTTCCATTTTTTTATGGAGGAAATTCAGGAAAAGTTGGGCAATTGGTACGTGCTGCAGCTTTGCATCTCACACCAACATGTATGAAGACGTTTTTGTCCGCTTCACTTTGTTCCAAATTATGAATTCCATCTCTTTTTTTTTAATCAAAAACTGTAAAACTGTTAAACCGATCTCCTCCCACATTCTGGGCTCAGCTGACACCAAACTTGCTGCAGGGTGTCTTCAGACTGTCCGACACAATTTTTATTTTTTTTTAATTATCAAAAATGGATCCTACGGTGCATCAAAATATTTGACTGTAAACACCTCCGTAAACATGTGCTTGCAAGTTCTTGCTAAAAACAAACTTCAACGTTATTAAAAAAATAGAGATTGGTAGATTAAATGTGTAACATTTCAGAATTTTATCCTGAAAAAAACCCTAAATTTTTGTCAGCATTTTGAATTCTGCCCTCATGTAAACTATAGCAGTCTGTGGGAAAATGGTGGAGCAAATCAATCTTTGTAAAAACAAATGATCAACATCTCTGTGCTGACTAGATGAAGTCTGCAGATTCTCAGAGTTTAGTCTTGATGAGTGAATTTTTGGCAGCAGTTTGAAATCTGCCTTTCCATGCACAGACAGCTGATATCCTGCCCCCTGGTGGTCGGCTCAGTCAGACTGTGAAGCATCTCTGGTTTCTCTCTTGGCATGGAGCTCACTGTGACACTGACTCGGTGTCTGAAGTTATGAGTTCGACTCTCATTAGATGCAGAATACTCATTTTTATTTTGTTTTTATGTTTAAATTGTTCATCGTCTTCATATTCGTCTGTTGCTCGCTGATAAAAACACCCCGACACACTGCTGCACAGCCGACTAAATTTAACTTGTGGTTCGTTTATTTTCATCGGTTGGTTAACGGCTGACACGTCCCTGTTGCTATGGTTACTGACAGCTTAATCTTTAGCAGTTAGTGGCATCAACATCATTCAGCCAATCAGAGAGCAGAATCTATGAGCGTCCTGGAGCATCCTTTAAATGTGGGGTCTGGTAAAAAGGTTGCAGAGGTCCTCAAAGGGGTTTTAGAGGCTCTATTGGGAGTCCCTGGAGTCCATGACAGGTTTTAAAGGTCCTTGAGCATCTTCTTTAGGCTCAGTTGTGTTTTCAGATGTACTTTGTCAGGGAGTAGAAGTCCTTGAACGGGGAAGAGAACCTTGACGATGCTGTAGGAGCATAGAAGAAAGGTAGAGGTCCTTAAAGATGCTGTAGAGGTTCTTAGTGAGGTTGTAGAAGTCCTTGAACGTGGATAGAGGTCCTAAACAGATGTTTTGGAGGTTTTTGGTGAGGTTGTAGAAGTCCTTGCACAGGGATAGAGGTCCTTAAAGATGCTGTAGAGGTTCTTGGTAAGGTTGTAGAAGTCCTTGAACAGGGAAAGAGGTCCTTAAAGATGCTGTAGAGGTTCTTGGTAAGGTTGTAGAAGTCCTTGAACAGGGAAAGAGGTGCTTGAAGATGCTGTAGAGGTTCTTGGTGATGCTGT
>NW_024632309.1:0-2207 GCF_008729295.1 Plectropomus leopardus
CCCAGGGAAATAAACGGAGGGTTGTCCCTCACCCACTTTACCTTCCGACCTTCCTCACCAGCATTAAAAGCGACTGAACCAATTCAGAGTTGGCAACATTTCCAATTAGACACAAAAGACACACGCAATGCAACTTTTAAATGCAGACCCCCTTTTTGAAAACGGACTTATTCAACAAATCTTTTTTTAAATTACTCAGATAATGAAAGTGCTGACATTAGGTGAATTATAAGTGAGTTATTATAATTTTAAAAATGTAAATGTATGAACTTTGAGGCTGAAATAAATTGAATTTATTTTGCTCGAAGAGATGTTCAGCAGTCCTAGTAGTGAATAGTACATGGCAAAACAGTCACTTTACAGGTAATTGCACTGTTATTTTAAAGATTTGGCCCAAGATTCATTTATATTAAGCACTAGAAAATATGATTTTGATTTTTAATATTTACATTTATAGCCATGTTTGGCCTCATTTCCTTAAAATTGCACATTTTCTTCTGACAATATCTCAGCCTTTATGTTCTGATAGTCTTTTTCACTAGAAAACCCATTTACAGTGGTTTCTAACATTTTGAGCTGGTCCACAATGTTTATGCTAAAATTAGTTCAATAACTTGTGATCACAATTTGCCTCTCATTTCTAATAATAATACGATTTTTTTTTTTTTTTTTACATATATTGTTATTTAGAAGTACAAATGAAAATCAGACAGTACAACAATACTGCAAAATACAGCATGCACCATTGTCAAAAAGCCAGCAAGCGAACTAGTAAGAACCAAAAAAACAGAACAGACAAATAAGAAAAGCACAAATGGCAACAACAGCACCTACAAAAAAACCAGACCAACAAAAATTAATAATAATAATTAAAAGTTTTTGTCTAGTATGTATGTTGGACATTCTGAGTATTAATAATATCTCTCTTGTTTTGCTTGTGTGTTCAATTGTAGAAACAATCGGTGCCATCTGGCAGTCATCAGCACAGCATCTACACTGGACAAGCTTGTAAGTATTTATTTTTAAACGTAGCGGGCAAAGCTAATGCAGTCCAGCACATACACACATTTATGATACAGCTGCACTCTTAATGTCTCACCTCTGACTGGATTATCACAGTGTGGTGCAGGAACCTTTTCACCTGAGATTTTGTTTTCTTTTATTCTAGAATCTCTTAGATTTGAATGGACAAGGCAGCCACAAGTACACAGGTGTGACCTTCATCCTGCATGTTTGTCCCTTAAAAAGATGATTGATTATTGGCTTGTCCTGTCATGTAGAGGTGTATGACAGGTGATTTTTTTTTCTTATGTGTAGCCCAGCTAGTGAAGCCCGTAAAAGGTGCAGTGATGCCTGTAAAGAAGAAGAGGAAGCTCCCTGATGCAGATGATCATGAGCACAAGTGTAAAATTACAAGGTAACACACACACACACACACACACATAAACACACATTTACAGTGTGAGTGAACGCATGTGTCCGTCTTCTCTGGTCATCTGCCTGCAGTGAAACACTTAATGGTGTATCTTGTGTCTTCATATGATATTTTCTGTCTTTCTTTTTTTTGTACGGCTCATTGTGTGTCCTGGGTGTGTTTAGTAGCATGTTGATCCAAATTCTAATGAGTAGCTAGTGAGTCAGAGGCTGTTTGCTGGTGAGGAAAGCCACTGGCTGAACCCTGCAGCAGCCTGAAAAAGGACTGGCAGGGTTTTCTTTCACCTGGCAGACAACATACTGAACCCCCCACCTTCTCATTTTTCTCTACTGTGTGTGTGTGTGTGTGTGTGTGTGTGTGTGTGTGTGTGTGTGTGTTTTGAAGGAATTTGGGTGGAAAAGTGTGGGTGTTAATGTCGCCTGAATGCAACATGTCAAAAAAAAAAAATCCATCTTTGTGTGCGTTCAGAGTTACGCTTCTTTCTGCTCTCGTGGGAAACTCTGCACTCAGCACATACTTGTCCTGTTAATCAGAGCTGGGTCACTGTCAGAGGCAGCAGGGCTCTGTGTTTTTAGCCGAACCAGTTTCTGGTAAACCTGCGACACCTACTGGTTGATTAGGAGGAGTGAGGAGACAGCAGTCAATTGAGGTTTAAAACAGGTTTTCAACAATTTGTGAATCACCATTAGAGTTCCTTTGGTGTACAGTCATACATGTGCACACAAAATATGAGGCTAATTGGTCCAGTAGTCGGCAAGATTAGCTATGGACA
>NW_024632310.1:0-1144 GCF_008729295.1 Plectropomus leopardus
CCTCAGCCGCCCGTCGTTCCAGGAGACTGAACCGTAGGCAGTATTTTGCTCAAGGACCTAACTATATCTGGCATGTAGATTCTTATGATAAGTTAAAACCATATGGAATCTGCATCAATGGTTGCATGGACGGCTTTTCGCGCAAAATAATTTGGTTGAAAGCTGCATACACAAGTAGCGATCCACGCGTCATAGGGGGCTACTTTATACAGGCCATCGAGGAGTTTGGTGGCTGTCCCCGGATCATCCGGACAGATCCAGGAACGGAGAACGTGGTTGTCCGAGATATCCAGACCTACCTCCGCCACAGTGATGTGGACAGCAGAGCTGGTCAACAAAGATACATCGCAGGAGCAAGTGCTGCAAATCAGAGGATTGAAAGTTGGTGGGGTGTGCTGCGGAACGAAGGCATGGAGTACTGGATACAGCTTCTGGGCGAAATGAAAGATGAGGGCCTGTGTGCTGGGGACTACCTGGACAAATCACTTGTGCAGCTGTGCTTTCGGAACATTATTCAGGTGAGGTTGAAAGTCTGTAGCTTAAGTTAACTGCTCTTACATCCCTTTAACTGGTGTATTTATGTTAAACAAAGCACAAATATTAACAGTGATGTTAACTTGGTACTTTTGTTAATTTACCAGTGCTAATGAGAGGTAAACAGATTTATCGCCTGCTTTCTGTGCTTGGAGGAGCAACTGGTGCTCCTCCGGTTTGTTAAAAGATGAGGCAATTTGGCAGTAAAAATGTATCCTAAGTCTAATTGATAAAGCTCTGTAGGCCCAAAGTCTTTATAGAGGCTATCAAGTTAAAAGCTCGGACAAAATAACGTCGACCGAACTAATATTTAAGGAATTAAATAGGACTGATGGTACTGCCTACTGTTTGTTTATACCACAAATTGTATATGGCAGTGCCGGGCGCAGGGATGAAAATTGCGAGGGGTCAGTTTTTTCATTAAAAAACAAAAACAAAAAAAACAATCATTGATTTAACCGTGAAATTGAATTTATGTATGTTGTCTTTCAACATCTGCAGGGGAGGGGTTAAAAACAACAGATGTATTAATCAAACGTTACAAATCCCTCCTCAGCTGTGTTTCAGAACCATGGACAGCTCCATACCTAGCCAACACATGCAAACACAC
>NW_024632311.1:0-3159 GCF_008729295.1 Plectropomus leopardus
ACATTTTAATGACAGGTGGCTTCTACCCATAATGAGTATAGCATGATCAACACTAATGATTCTTATTCAAAGCCAAAACACGTGCTATTTTTGTTAAAAATTAGCAGATTAGAACTAAGAACATTACCTTTGTCTTTCTCAGCATCTCCATAGAAGTTGCCAGCAGTCAGTTTCCACTCTCCATAGTCAGATTTGTGTTTGGAGTTCACCCAGCGACTTCTCCATTCATCTGCACAGAAAAACACCGGTAGGTTTGCTAAGTTTCAAACACTGGGGGGACTTTTTCCTAATAATCTCATTACCCAACTGTCCACACAAATTCGTTTGATCAGCTACACATGTGCACTGTAACTTACGCCACAGCTAGCAACTTGAGTCAGTAATATGGGTTTAACGTTTGCTAGCTTTGGGGCCTTGATTAAGTTTGCCAGATACCAACCTAGTTAAAGTTAAAAGACTGAGACTGGACGTACGTTATTTTGTAAAACCGAATACACAAACACATTCGTGAAGAGAACAGGCTTTCATAAGAAACTCACGATGAATAATGTGAAAATAATTATGGCTAACAGTCAAGCTAACGTGCAACGAATCAACCTCCTGCACCTAGTGATATAATAGTGTGCCCAACTTACCACCGTCCAGAAACTCCTCCCGAAAGTAAATCTTTGCATGTACGCAGTAAACAGCTAATATTACCGCTACGACACCCAAAACCTGCATTTTCTTCCCCATTTCAGCTCAACTTTTCACTGCTGACAGCGTCCCTGCTCAGTGTTGAATACCTTGAAGGGGGAAAAGGAAGAGAGGAGAATATTTTAGAGTCGCTCCAGCGAACAGATGTCTGCCTCCCATTGGTCAACATGACGGTGTGTCTGGACCAATCACAGTAGACCACGAAACATATGTCCTCTCCACAGCCTGATCCAGGATCAGCGCTCATTTCGATCATTTAGTCTCTGTCGTAATATCAACAGTCCTGTGGGGGCGGGCCAAGCATCAAATATAGAAAATAAAAATAAAATTATTAAATGTAATTAAGTTTTGTGCTATTGATATTGTAGAAACCAAACACTAGGCTACATTTTTCAAGTAAAGAGAAAATTCAGAGTCAGTGTTATCAGCGATATACCGTCTTTCCAAAATTGCTTAGTGCAGGGACATTGGCAAAACAGGTGCAACATTGTCTCTGTATACATTTAACAAAAAAAAAAAAAAAAAGCAGATAAATGGTAAAAATTACAGCCTCGGGTGGAAAATAGTAAAAAAAAATATCAGACTAACACCCACAAAATTTAACAACAGATGCCTTTCACAAGCACTGAGCCCTGAGAAAATTGCTTTTTGAATATATGGGGAAAATTCAAAAATCCTTCTATTTTCATTTTTACTATTTTCCACCTGATGCTGTCTTTTTTTTATTTTTTTATTTTTTTTTTACCATATTTGGCATATGTAGAAAATACATGCTATTTCCACTAGGTGCACTGTCACAATCAATGTTGCTGCAAATCATTGCCATATCTCAGGCTCAGATAATAAATTAATCAACTTTTACTTTGGATGTAGGCTAGTATATTGAAAACAGTTTTTTCTTCTTTTTTCCATCTAAAAACAAAGTGGCAGCATGACAAAAACCTGACATTTAAATGGTTAAAATTCTGAAAATTAATCATTTTTATTATTTATGATTAGCACTGATGTTGGTTAAAAAAACAACTTAATGAAAGGAGAAAATCATATCAATGTCAGATATAATATTTTTATAGCCTTATTTTGTGCATTTTGTGCACAGAACAAGGATTCAAATCAGTAAATTATTTTTTAAATAAATAAGTATAAATAAGTAAATATCAGGCACTTATGGAGTTTTACTGAAGTAATATACTAATAGATGATTTTAACTTCTACCAATGTTATTTTCTGTGAAGATATCTGTACCTCTGGTCAAGTATGGCTTTCAGGTATTTTATCCGCCACTGATATATTTATGTATCAATAACCATATCTTTGACAAGCAAACCCAAACAAACAGAGACACGAATATAAGCTAACTGCTAACTGCTAACTAGCTCGTGGAGATTTTTAACCGCTGGTAACAACTACGTCATCTCTAAAGCTAACGGCTAGTGCGCGCGACGTCTCTGGTTAATAAGCGTTGGACAACCGCAGCAGTTTTAACTGTTGGATTTTGGCGAAAACTTCATTGTCAGCGGTCATTAAACAAAGCACCAGCCTTTGCTACTCTGAAAACAAAAACAGAGCTTACTAAAAAAAAATGGAATCTATATTTTTATCAGGTGAGTGACCGGGTTTTGGCAGAGAATAATAATACGAAGAATATTTTAACGGCAACGTTAGCTAACAGCAAACCGTTGAACTAGCTAGCTAACGTTAAATGTTCAGTTATAACAATGTTAACGCTAGCAGCTAATTTAGCTACTAAGTTACAATAAAGCAACAAGCTAGCTTCTGGTTGTATTCTACTTGTGGGATGACATGTTTTCAACAATTATATGCCTTTTCAAAGGAAAATTAACGTTAACGTACTCTAACGTTAGCCAGTGTTTACCATTAGCTGGTGATTGTCTATTTTATATGCTCCTGATCCTGTTGATGTAATGCACAGATCTTACCGTACTGTTTGTACATGAGAGTTTGTTCAATGAAAAATAGCCAGCTGATGATATACAACAGTAGGAGAAAGCCAACAAAATGTAGACTTTATTAACTGTTAAACTGCTGAATGTATAAAACAGTGCAAAAGTCAAAACCTATACAGAGGGAGAAGTCATTAGCAAACTGAAAAATTTTAGCCATATAAAATTAGCAAGAAATTCGTTAAAAATTCAAGAAAATTACCAAAAGATTAGAACAAAAAAGAAATCATGGAAGAGAGTGAAAAAAGAAGGAAATTATCTGATCTTATAAGAGCTTATTCTGTAAACCACTTTAAAATATATACACAATGTTAATATATTTTTCCGTGTATTTTCCCTAGAATGTTTTTTAGTAGCTTTTAAATTTTTTTTTTTTTTTTTTAAATGAAATCTACTAGTTTTTTTTTCATTTTGGTCATTGCCTTTCTTCTATGTTTTAAAAAGGTACTTGCGAAAGGCATCTGACAGCAACACAAGACAAGTGGTTACTTAATGTACT
>NW_024632312.1:0-3651 GCF_008729295.1 Plectropomus leopardus
TCATTCAGCCGCCATCATCACCCCCCTCACTACCCCCCCAGTCACATGACCTCCTGTGCCTGTGTGACCTCACTTCCTCCTCGAAATGCTCCTGAACCTTCTGAACTTCATTTTTGCTTCAGAAACCTAAATTTCACGACATGAACCAAACAGAGCTCAGCAGATTATTATTCTGCTTCTTTTCTTCAGTTGGCGTGAAGCTGCTGAGCGTTTCTGACTTAAAGGTTTGATTGGTGATTGATTGGTGATGTCATCAATCTGAGGGAAACGTTGTTCATGTGAAGTTTCTGAAACAGAAATGGCGTCGTGAAAATGGCACGGTAAACGCTGCGTGCAGCCAGTGAACGCCTCTCATCAGCTCCCTTCATGGTGTTTCTCTGTCACCACGTGACGCCGCTCACTGCTGATCTGTTTTGTCCTCCAGATGTTCGTCGATAACTTCCAGACGGCCAAAGAAGCTCTGAGCGCTGCCACGGCTCAGGCGGCAGAAAAGGCAGCGTCCAGCGTCCGAGGCTTCGCCCAGAAGAGTTTCCGTCTGTCCATGGACATTCGGCTGAAGGCGCCGCTCATCGTCGTGCCCCAGTCGTCCAGCTCTGAGAACGCTGTGGTGGTGGATCTGGGTCTGATCACGGTGGCGAACAGCTTCTCTCTGCTGCCGGTGGATGGCTTCTCGCTGCCCGCCGTGGTGGAGAAGATGGACGTCCGACTGACTCAGCTGAAGCTGTCCAGGTACGACCGGCCAGACTGATCCTCCACGCCCAGCCGCTGGAGGTTGGAGATCATTAAATGTTGAAAAAATGTGTTTTCAGAGCGTTGCTGAAGAGAGATGCCGCCGCGCTGGACATCGAGATCCTGCAGCCGATCAACTTAGAGCTGCTGGTCACCAGGAACCTGGCTGCTTCCTGGTTCACCAAGATCCCTGCAGTCCAGGTCCAGGGTGTGCTCCGGTCCCTACAGGTATGCCCCGCCACCCTTCTGTGGCTGTTTGAACTGCGATGTCACAGTTTGAGCTGTGATGTCACAGTTTGGCCTGTGATGTCACAGTTTGGCCTGTGATGTCACAGTTTGGCCTGTGATGTCAGCGTCAGTGTGAGACAGGAAGTCTCATGTGTCCTCAGGTGAATCTGGGGAAGGAGGACCTTGGCGTTCTGATGAAGATCCTGGTGGAGAACATTGGCGAGGGCAGTAAGGAGCACGATGTGGACGTCAAGAGACAGGTGGCCACAGGTAACCTGCAGCAGGGCATGATGGGTAATCTTTCCTTCCTGTTAATAGTCTCCTCATGTGTCCCTGCTGTCCTCTGAGCTCTGCTGTGGTCTTCAAATCACACCTAAGGTCACACAAGGCTGATTTTAACGACCCCTTTCCCTCCTCAGAGAGGGCGGAGCTCACTGAGCAGCAGGTGGAGGTGATGACATCACAGACTGGATCTGACGGCGTGTCGGGCGCCAACAACGGTGCTCAGACTGAGAACACTGTCAATGTTCTCCTGAACTTTGAAATCAAAGAGGTACGAAGTTTGTTTCTCCTGTAACTGGTCCCATCAGACTGTAACTGGTCCCATCAGACTGTAACTGGTCCCATCAGACTGTAACTGGTCCCAGCAGACTGTAACTGGTCCCAGCAGACTGTAACTGGTCCCAGCAGACTGTAACTGGTACCAGAAGACTGTTTCTGGTCCCATCAGACTGTAACTGGTCCAAGCAGACTGTAACTGGTCCCAGCAGACTGTAACTGGTCCCAGCAGACTGTAACTGGTCCCAGTAGACTGTAACTGGTCCAATCAGACTGTTTCTGGTCCCATCAGACTGTAACTGGTACCAGAAGACTGTTTCCGGTCCCAGCAGACTGTAGCTGGTCCCAGAAGACTGTTTCTGGTCCAATCAGACTGTAACTGGTCCAATCAGACTGTTTCTGGTCCCAGCAGACTGTAACTGGTCCCATAAGACTGTTTCTGGTCCCAGCAGACTGCAGCTGGTCCCAGAAGACTGTTTCTGGTCCCATCAGACTGTAACTGGTCCCATCAGACTGTAACTGGTCCAATCAGACTGTTTCTGGTCCCAGCAGACTGTAACTGGTCCCATCAGACTGTAACTGGTCCCATCAGACTGTAACTGGTCCAATCAGACTGTTTCTGGTCCCAGCAGACTGTAACTGGTACCAGAAGACTGTTTCTGGTCCAATCAGACTGTTTCTGGTCCAATCAGACTGTTTCTGGTCCCATCAGACTGTTTCTGGTCCCATTAGACTGTAATTGGTCCAATCAGACTGTTTCTGGTCCCAGAAGACTGTTTCTGGTCCCAGCAGACTGTAACTGGTCCAATCAGACTTTTTCTGGTCCCATCAGACTTTTTCTGGTCCCATCAGACTGTAATTGGTCCCAGCAGACTGTAACTGGTCCCATCAGACTGTAACTCTTCCAAGCAGACTGTACCTGGTCCAATCAGAGTGTTTCTGGTCCCAGCAGACTGTAACTGGTACCAGAAGACTGTTTCTAGTCCCATCAGACTGTAACTGGTACCAGAAGACTGTTTCTAGTCCCATCAGACTGTTCCTGGTCCCAGCAGACTGTAACTGGTCCCATCAGACTGTAACTGGTCCCGTCAGACTGTAACTGGTCCCATCAGACTGTAACTCTTCCAAGCAGACTGTAACTGGTCCCAGCAGACTGTAACTGGTACCAGAAGACTGTTTCTGGTCCCATCAGACTGTAACTGGTCCAAGCAGACTGTAACTGGTCCAAGCAGACTGTTTCTTGTCCCAGCAGACTGTAACTGGTCCCAGAAGACTGTTTCTGGTCCCATCAGACTGTAACTGGTCCTAGCAGACTGTAACTGGTCCCATCAGACTGTAACTGGTCCCAGCAGACTGTAACTGGTCCCATCAGACTGTAACTCTTCCAAGCAGACTGTAACTGGTCCAATCAGACTGTTTCTGGTCCCAGCAGACTGTAACTGGTCCCAGAAGACTGTTTCTGGTCCCATCAGATTGTAACTGGCCCAATCAGACTGTTACTGGTCCCAGCAGACTTTTGATGGTCCCATCAGAGGTTACTGGTCCAATCAGACTGTTACTGGTCCCAGCAGACTGTAACTGGTCCAATCAGACTGTAACTGGTCCCAGCAGACTGTAACTGGTCCAATCAGACTGTAACTGGTCCCAGCAGACTGTTCCTGGTCCCATCAGCTGGAATCAAGCCAGGCGGCTGCTCATTCATCAGCAGCTGGAGTCGGGGAACATGAAGAACCCGCAAACTGGTCTGATCAGGACCCATGGGTTCTGCTGGACTTCATGTTGGTCAGTTCAGGTCTCTGGATGTTCCTCCTTCAGGCTCTGTTTCCTGTTTGCTGTTCCAGGTGCTGCTGACGCTGAAGAAGCCCGGAGAACAGAAGGAGATTCCTTTCCTGGTTCTCGAGGTGGCTCACCTGGGCATCAACACCAAAGTCAGGAAGTATGACATATGTGCCACCACCTTCATCAACAAGATCACCATGAAGTGTCCTGAGTTCAAAGGTCAGAGTCCTAAAACCCACCGGCCTTACCATTCTCTGTAAGGGTCTCTACAGAACACTGCTGTGAGCCAGCCCTAACTAGAAGCTTTATCAAAGAGGAGAGTCTGAGCCAGCCCTAACTATAAGCTTTAATAAAGAG
>NW_024632313.1:0-4138 GCF_008729295.1 Plectropomus leopardus
CTTTTGATTGAGCAGCCTTGTGTAAAATATCAGTTTTAGTTTACATTCAGTAAAACTTGTTAACCCTTTGAAACCTGGATGGACATCAGTTTTTTTGTGATGTGTTTAGACGCCTTTCACGAGCTGTCTGACACTTTGAAAACTGAGAAAAAAAAGATGTTTACTGCTGAGAACTTAAAAGAAATGCCCAATTTGGCAAAAAAAATCCCACAAATTACAAGAAATTTTACCTAAAAATTTGGATGAGGACAGGATGATTAAAAATTGATCCAAACAACTGGGTAAAATGTCAAGAAAGCTATATTTAAATTAATGGAATAATTGATGAATTATTTGCACAAAGGAATTGCCTGTCTGTAATGTCCCGTAAGAGTTAAGACTAAACTAGAGGTAATATTTTGATAAAATACTTAGAAAATGTCGGACACAGAGTTCAGAGAGGTTAGGACATGTGACGGGACCATGTTAACTGAGAGAAACAGACCAACAGGAAGCTCCAAACACATCTTCAATATTAAAAAACTGCTAAAATTCAGTCAAACTCAGTCTGAGCCGGGGCGTCTGGCAGCTGAGTGGATAAAGCACCTCACGAATGAAGGCAGTGTCCTTGCCGCAGTGGCTGCAAGTACGATTCCCACTCGTGGCCCTTTGCTGCATGCCCCCCCCCCCCACACACAAACACCATTAATCTGTCCTATCCAATAAAAAAAGGCAAAATACCAAAAAACCTCAGTCTGAGTCATGTGTTTGTTTAAGTTTAAGTTTTTTTCTTGTTAATAAAAAAGAATTTCAACAGTGTGTCAGATTTAGAGGGATCGAGTGGTGAGGAGACGTGAACACGCTGAAACTTCTCCTGTTCAGATTCATTCAGTGTTCATTGTTCAGGTTTCACTGGGAGCTGATTCATCCTTCAGTTACACGTACAGAAACACTAGAGGATACTCACTGTAGCCCATCCCCTGGACAAAGTACTTGAAGGCCTCTGTGAGTTTTCCCGGCTGAGGAAAGAAAAAACACAAACTTCAGTCTATTTTATGAAACTGATCTTTCTTTCATCTTAAGAAGCGATTTTACAAACAAATGTGCATGCGTGAAGTTGTAGCCGTGACGTCAACCTTCTCAAGATCTGTGCTTTGCCAGTTTACACTGTGACACAAGGGGTGCTGCTGCACTCTCGGACCCGGTTTCAAAATTTTGCATGTTCAGGCCCCCAAAAGGCTACACATTCTTATTTGATTTATAGGTGCATGCAACAGTAGCAATAGTTTGGACCTGACATGCATTTAACTGGTAGCCTGAGCTCACATCGATAAATAGCAATGTTTGCATGGAAATGAAAGTGTGCCCAGTTTTCTGTCGTATGGTCTTTTCGTAAATGGCTCAGACTCACCTGCACCACCTGAGGAAGTCCTCCACAGTCTGCCATCTAGTGGAAAGACAAAAAAACAACAAATAATCTGGTGAGAATAGAAGCCACTCTCACGAGGTTTGAACTTTTTGATTTAAGGCTAACCCACTACCAAAATTCAAAACAAGACATCACTTCTGATTCATTGACTGATGTGTCCACACAGGGACTACCATCTTAATCTGGACAATAACCAACTCCCACAATTTCTGCGGAACTTGCAAATTGTTTAGATCACTGCAAATTTAAGGCAAATTTGACCAACAACTGCAGTTTCCTGAAAGTTTTACTCTTAACATTCCCCAGTGAAGTCACCAGATTTCACTTCCTTGAATGTGGCTGTGAAGATGCAGACATTTGTGTCACGATCATCTCCTGTAACAAAAAAATGATTTCTGATGTTCAGCGGCAAAGCAGGGGTAAACTTCACACATGGATCCCCTACCTCTGATTTTTAATAAATTATACAAAAATTTGCAAGAAGTTTTGGAATTTTCATTTGCACCTGCATTTCAAAAAAGAGCACCTGAAAAAAAAGCGCAACATGTATTGCAATCTCTTGGAAAATCTGCTGTGAAATCACGCATTTCTTCTGTTACATTTTTCTCTCCATGTTTAACCTGGGTTGTCAACTACTGCTGAACTTTGTCACACTGTCCAGACTTCAGCTCAGGACTGTTCCATTTTTGGAGGGTCTGCTCAGTTACTCGTCCACTGTGGACTTCAGTTTGGCAATTAAATAAGTGCGCATGTGTGTGTTTGTACGAGAGGACAAAAACTGTGCGTGCTCAGATTTATCGGCTTCGTCTGCTCATGAGTCAACCCACAGGAACTGGTCCAGAGCTGTACAGGCCTACTGGGATTTCTCCAAACATCCAGGTTAAAAAACTCCCCCGCTGACTAGAAGGAAAACACCAAAATAGTAAAAAAATTACAGAATAATTATTGAGACGGTTGACCATCACAGAGCGACAACTGGAGCTAAGAGACAGACAGGTGAGAAAAGAGAGACAGATGTTTAGGTGAGGAATGAGACAGACAAGTGAAGAGGAGACATACGCAGAGAAAAGAGACAGACAGACACACTGACAGACACACTGACGGATAGACAGACAGACAGACACACACAGAGACAGACAGACAGACTGGTACCTTGAGCAGGGTGGTCTTGGTGGGGTTCAGTCTGGAGTTACACTCCACCTGCAGGAAAGAGTGCACCAACACACACATGCACACACATACGCGCGCGTGCGCGCGCACACACACACACACACACACACACACACACACACACAGTATTTACAACAAGTTGATGTCTCATACTGGCTGTTGTCATGGAAACAGGGCAGAGACTCACCACGACGTCAACAGCAGGCGACGTGTCTCCAACCACCAGCAAAGCGGGACACCTGATACACACACACACACACACACACACAATCATATAAGGTGTATCAGAATGTATGGTTGGAAATGTATAATTACTAAACAAAGGAAAGAAAGAAGAGATGATACCTGAGTGTGGTGACTGTGTTTTCATTCAGACCAGGGATCGGCCGCTCCATCTGCAACTCAGCACGACTGAGACACACACACACACACACACACACACACACACATAAATACACATACAGACTCAAGGCAGCTGCTGTCACAGTCCTTCTGAAGTGAGTAACGCTCTGAGGAGTGCAGCTGAGACGATATGAAACATAATTTTGGCTTTTCGCTGAGGTCACATAACAGCTTTATTGCAGCAATATGTTGACTGAAGCAGCGGGTTTATTATCATTGATACACGATAATTATTATTTCAACCGATACTGATAAACCGATAATTTCCAGCTTCTCGTGGCCAATAAGATACCGATAACGGGTAATTATTATAATTATTTCTCTCTTTATTTGTTCATTTGTTATTTTCAAGGCAGTGTGCAACCAGCGGCGCCCCACCAGCGTGTGGCGCTCTAGGCGACCTCCTATATGGCCTATGCCAAGGGCCGCCCTGGACAGTATATTTCCTCCCTGTCGGCATGTTAGTAGTCCTCTCCTCCCGTCACCCTGGAACCTTAGATCATCTTGTTGGTTTGTTTTTGGACGTGGAAATGTTGTTTTATTGCATAACATCCATAACAGTGTCCCCTACACTACAGCGAAATACCGACTGACGGAAAATCTTGTCACTGGTGGGGAAAGAGTTAAAAAAGAAAAAGAAACAATGGGGGAAACGCTGCTGCTGACTGATGACATGTTGTGGACTGATCTGTCAGCAGCAGTTTGACACGCAGCATTACGCAGTGTGTGCAGTCCAGCTTTGATTTCCCTAGCTTTTTTCTTTTTGATCTAGTTTTTTTTAAAAAAATGTTTTAAATCAACTAATGCATTGCAATTTCTGGAACAATGCTCATCCAGCTGCTAATTGCCTTTTCTCCATGTTTTAACAAAATTGCACCAATTTGATCATGGTTCAAATGTTTAAATGCTTGTGAAAAGCGTCTGATAGCAGCACAAGAAAAGTTATGACGTTCCATGTTTCAAAGGGTTAAACTGCACACAGACACACAGTGATTAGTTTGTTACCTGTCATAGCTGCTGTAAAACATGGCCAAGTTTTCCTGCGGTATGTCCTGAGAAATGTGGAGTCTGTATGTCTGGATGATTTCCATATTCTCTGTTAACTCGTCCTACACACACACACACACACACACACACACACACACACACACACACACA
>NW_024632314.1:0-7886 GCF_008729295.1 Plectropomus leopardus
GCAGGAGGAGCAGGAGGAGCAGGAGGAGGAGGAGGAGGAGAAAAAAGACAGAGAGAGAGAGAAAGAAGAAAAGCAAACAATTCAAGACAAACGCAAACATGTTAATCAGCATCCAGTAATGAAGAGTCAGTTAACGAATACAACAAATTAGCTCACAAATGTATGTGATTTAGAGGACGTCAGGTGGAATAAATCATCCATAAAAGGACAAACTCATACCACCTTAAGACAAAAACATTCAAATAAAGCAGGGATACTCAACCCTTTTACACTGCGTTTTCTTATGTTTCTCGGATTTTAGGATATTTTTCAAGATCTAAGACGTTTTTCTTATTTTTGGACCTTTGTTGGATTTTAGGATATTCCATGACTGAAGGACCTTTCTGGGATTTTACGCCATCTTTAAAATTCAAGGACATTTCTAGGATTTATGGACTTTTCTATGCTTTTAGGACGTTTCTAGGATTTTAGGACATTTTTCATATTTTCGGATGTTTCTCTGATCTTGTGATGTTTCAAGGATTTCGTGACATTTCTGTGATTTTAGTCTGTTTCGAGAATTTTAGGAGTTTAGGACATTAGGAACTTAGCTAGGACTTCTGTCGGGGGGTCCAGGGGATCCTCCACTGGCACTTTTTTAATCCACAAGCTCTATTTTGATATTTTGATGCTGTTTTATGCTCTCAGAAACCTCGTGTTTACTAAAAGTAAATGTGAATTAGAAAATGTTTGAGGGACCAGATTTTAGCCGCGGGCCATAAGTTGAGTATCACTGTTCTAAACATACGCAGCAAAACAAGCTAAAACACACACAAACTGCCAACAGACACCATAACTCATCTGCACACGCACACACACACACACACACACACACACACACACACACACACACACACACTCGCGTCTCTACCTTCGCGATCTTGGCCTCGTCCTTCTTCTTTCCTTTCTGTAAGGAGCTGAAGTGATGTCGGGCGCTGTCGAAGTCCACCATCTTCCTGTCGCGCTTCGCTATACGAGCCTGCAGGAGAGATTAGTGCTGATATTTATACGTAATCAAGAAATCTTTTAGGCTTTATTTTGAAAGAGAGCAACAGAAATAGAAACTATTTTGTATTGTTTCAATGAAATACGAAAGAAAATAAAAAATTCACGCGCACCTTGATATCAGGAAACTGGGCCAGGTACGAGTCCAGAGTGGTCAGGGATTTGTCTGTGATGTTCTGGTGGTAGTCTAACCACACAGTGTCTGTGTCCTGAAACACACACATTTACATCACAATAAAATACATTAAAAAAACACACGTTTTCCTCAGTTTTATGAGTTTTAAAAGAAAAAGTGTTTGACTTCACCTACATGATTTCCTTTATTGTCTCTTTTATTAAACACATAAATCGCAGCTTTCTTCTGTCGCAGCGACTCAAGAGTCTGACTGAATTCAGAGTTTTTCATATTCGGCTACAGTGTAAAAATACTCGACTACAATTAAAAATACTGCATTCAGAAGGACTCGTCTAATCTAAAACCAGACGCTACTTCCTCTACCGACGAGCCGAAGCAGTGTTTCCCACAAAAACTGTAAAGACATCATGAAAGTTAACGTCTTGAACAGCATTCTTATATCCTAAAAAATAAGCTAGATTTGCTTAAAAAAAACAAAACACGGGAACCTTTTCTGGACTTCTGATCACCACCTGCTCAGGTAGACTTGTTCTGACATTAATATTGAAAATAATACAGATATGATTGCAAAAAAAAAAGGCAGACTGGAAAGCAGAATTAGAGCCGCTGTGGGAAACACTGATCTGCCTTTTACCTCCAAGTTATTGTCCATCTCCTTCTCTATCATCTCCTTCAGGGGGAAGGAGAGACGCATGCAGTTAGGAAAAAGAAAGAGTGTCAGCAGGCAGAGAAGGAGGGAAATCACACGGCAACAGTGAGTCTCTGTGAGGTCAGTTACAGACTTCAATGATTTGATTTTATCTGACTAATTAGCCCATCAGGAAAAGGTGACAAGAAAATGATCTGAAAATTGGCAAAAAATAAATAAAATTACGAAAAAAAGAGAGAATTTTTAAATTATTTGAATGGGAAATATGTCCCGAAATTAAATAACTAACTCTAATTGCTATAATTATAAATGCATGTTTCTTATTAAGTTGCTCTTTGGGTAACTGTTAAAAAAAAAATCAAGCCAACTGGTTCAGGTTTCAGAGTGTTTGTTATTAAAAGCAGAGAAAGCCGTGGAAAAAGAAAAAAAGAGAAAAAGAAAATGCTCACTTATTGTTTCATTGTAAAAAGTGTTTGCAGGTCTCACCTCTGTCAGCGAGTCCATCTCCTCTTTGCCAAACCACTCAGGTTCGTACATGTCAGCCAGACAGTCCTGAAGCCGCCGAGACGCATCGTGCATCGCTGAAACACACACACACACACACACACACACACACACACACACACAAACGCAGACATGGAAAAAAATCTATACACAAAATCAGTGAAAAAAATCACATTTGATCTCACATATTCACAAAAGCAGCAGGAGGGAGTGTAAACTTAGTACTTTTTAGTTTCTCCTGAATAATTCATGAGCTGTATACACACTGACATAATAACACTTACACACACATATATCACTGTGAACCTACACACATACACACACACTGCACATACAGTTTAAACATATTATGCACGCATACATACACACGTGCATGCATCTGCACACACACAAACACTCATTAAACAATTCATAATTCAAGCTGAATCTACAACCCAGCTGCCATATTAAAGTTTAACGTGCGCAAAACGCTCCGAACGCACTCACTTTTCACCGCTGCCAGGTAGGCTTTCAGGTCTTTCTGCAGTTTGGTGCCTTCTGTCTGAAGAGTCAAACACAGCCGGTCAGAAAACATCCCGGAGGAGAAAAACTCAAAAGTTATCTGAGCCGAATCGAGCCTCAAAGGTCCAAAATGACGACTTTAGTAAGTGGGTTTCTGTTAACCCTCAAACTGCACAAATTAAAATTGTGAATGTAAAATATGCATAATGAAAGCATGTTGATTTTTTTTTTTAAAAAACTCCCCTTTATTGCAAATAAATTTTGTCTTTCAAGGCGGGTTTCCATTTCAGGTTTGCACAAAAACCTCAGTGATATTTTGGAAATATCAATGAAACACATTTCAAGCCACCAGTCAGCAGAAACTCTGCAACTACAGGCCTCACAAAAACACTGATTTGGCTTTATTCAGCAATTTAACTGGTTTTAACCCTTTAACACCTGGACTAACCTGGATCAGTTTTCCTGTGCTGCATTCAGACACCTTTTATGAACATTTAAACCTCTAAAATGTGGGAATTTTTTTTTTTTAAACATGGCGGGAAAAAAATTATGAGCAACTTGGCAAAAAAATGTCCCGCAAAATGCTAAAAATCAGTAACAGGTGACCAAAACTAGAGAAAATGTCCGGATATGTTTATATTTTTTATATATATATTAGATTTTAGATATATTTTTAGGACTTTCTTAAGGTCTTTTTTTTTTTTTTTTTTTTACTTTTGTCAGGTAATTTTCTTTTAATTTCTTTCTTATTTCTTACTCATTTTTGGGGCATTTTTTTTTTGAGTTGCTTGCCACCTTCTTGTCATGTTTTTTAAAGGAAAAAAGCCAGTTTTCTCTTTTTCTGTGGATAATTCAGAGGTCTCCCAGTAAAAATCCTCCTGAACAATGAAAACTGAAGGAATTTAAACCAGGAGACGTTTCAGCTGGATGCAGTCTGCAGTCCACTGGACGCCACCACACCCCCCTAAATCTTACGCACTGTTCCTTTAAACATCTCAAAAAAACAGGAGCAAAATATCACTTCTTTTGGACCTCTCAGTACTCTCCTGGTCAATAAAGTACCCCAAACATAGTAACATATTTCTTTAAAGTATTTCCAGATATTACAGTGACAAAATCAAAAACTCACCATCTGCTTGTTGAAGTTGGCCACCATCTCCTCAAAGGCGGCATCTCGGGTCTCGTCTGCTTTCCCGAGCTTCTGCAAGACCTGCGGAGGAGACGACGTACGATCGATAACATTAATCCATCGATATATTAATCCATCAGTCTATTGATCTGCCTGCGCCTCCTTTCATTCATTCATTCAGATCGAGAGCTGGAAGCATGTATCAGGCTATTTTCAGGCCGCCTGTCAAAGACATGTGTCTCCGCTGCGTCTACCAGCTGTGTGTGTGTGTGTGTGTGTGTGTGTGTGTGTGTGTGTGTGTGTGTGTGTGTGTGTGAGTGTGTGTGTGTATGAGAGAATTCAGGCTGGAGAAACACTGATATAAGTTGAAGCTTCAGTCACCACAAACTTAAACTTCTACCTTAAACTGTTTTGTCTGTAAGAACTGGCAGGCGGCACGTGGAGGTCAAAGGTCAAAGCCTCAGTGTAAAATGACCTTAACAAAAGTTAAGTTAAATCGTTTGTCGTAGCTGTGTGGTGTGTTTATTGAAATCAGTCTAATTATGATCAGTATCAGTTATCAGTATTATTATTATCAGTATATCAGCCTTGCTGATAATTAGAATAATACATCTGTATCAGCTGCGTCTGCGTCTCTGTTCCTCCATTAATGTCGTCAGAGGTGAAGGACGGATTAGAGAAAGACAAGAAATCAATATGTTTGTTTTCTTGGTGTTTGTTGGACAAGGTCACCGGCTAATCTGAGCCTTCGCCGCCGCCGCCGCCATCAGCACCACCTGCCGCCCTAATCCTGTGACGGATACACAAACCACGATCAACACGGCGACGGGGACTTCCCCTCTGCTGCAGCACACACACCTGCTGGCCGAGCGTCCCCACACGCACACGCACACACACACACACACACACTTTATATCAAACCCAGCCTCCACACCGCTCTAAGTCTTGTACATGTACTTCAGGTGTCAGCAGTGAAGTATCTGCTGATATCTGACTGAGTGTCATTGTTACATAGTTCAGTATTAATGTTGCATTTCTAAGATTTTAGGATAAAGCTGCGACCTTTGTAAAACGTTTGCCGATCTTTATAAACTTTTGGCGACATTTTTTTTCCTTTATAATTTAATGATTTTTTTTCCCCCAAAAAAAGTTTTCCCCGGGTTATTTTTTTTCTTCAAAATTCTTTGATTTTTTTTTTACCATTAAAATTTTAGGAGATTTCTAACATTTTTTTGGCGACTATTTATCCCCCTTTTTAAAAAAACTTCATTCTCATAAAAACTTGATTTTTTTTTTCCTTTATAAAAATCTTTTGATTGTTAAAAATTCTTGGCAATTTATATTCTCTCAATTCTTGGGGGTGTTTTTGTGTTTTCTTTTAAACATTTTGCTTTTTTTCTTTTAAATGTTTGATTATTTTAAAAAAAACTTTTGATCTGTGAATGTTTTATTTTCTTTTAGTCCAATTAATGCAACATTACGTGGGGTTTTTAAAGAAATATTTTTCCTATAAGATATAAATTCTCGATATAGACAGCTTTATGTGGAAAGTGAAACCATTAAAATTAATCAAACACAAAAAATATCTGACTTTGTACGATCACTCGGGCTATATTGAATCTTAAGTCATCAAACCTCATTGTTGCCCTGCTTGGCCTGCACACCTGTCCCCCCCTCCTCCCTCCTCCCAGGACTCCCAGCATGCCTCCCAGTTGTGGGTGGAGCTCAGTGTGTGTGTGTGTGTGTGTGTGTGTGTGTGTGTGGGGAGGTGTATCTATGTATAGCCCTCCTGCTTCTCCTCCTCGTCACTCTTAATACCCCACAAACTGCCTGTGTGTGAGCGCCGCGGGTATTTTTGGGGGCTGAAATTGAACACCGACAGAAGGCGCGCGCGCGCACACACACACACACACACACACACACACACACACAGATTTCAGTGGTAACCTCCAGTACGTCCCATTACTCCTGAGTTTACAGTATAAGTGACACATGGATACACAGTGATCGCAGCATTGAATTTCCAGACTGTATAAGAATCACCTGAACGCACCGTGAAGCGTTTGAGTGACACAATGAGCCGAAACACTGAGGCCTGTAAAGGATACACCAGCTGTGTCGTCCAAATATAGGCCTGCAGTTCAATGGATAGCAGTGATTAACATGCCTCCGCCAATCTCTCATCAAATCCAAGATACGTTTTTATGAAAAACTATCTGCTCTTGTTTTCCCAAATTAATAGTTTTTCAGAATTAATCATATTCTCAGAATTATATAAAAAATAATAAGAATTTAAATTTTCCTGAATTAACGAGGTATTAATTTAGTTTATTCATTTATTTTTTTTTAACTTTAGTGCCATTAACAACAATGAACAGGCTATTGACTTTGCAGAAAAAAATCACCTCATTCATTCTCATTTTTCTGAAATAACAAGATGATTAAGTCAAAATTATAAGAAAAGTTTTCATGAAAAAAAAAAGGTTTTGTTTTTTAGAATTTATGTGATAATAATCTCATCATTTATTTGTATTTTTTCTCAATTAGCAATTATCTCAGGATTTTAAGAATATTAAATAAATAATAAAAAATTGGGCAAAAAATCTACTGTATTTATTTCATTTTGGTGCAATTTTCTTAATTTCTTTTTGCATTTTTTGGTCGACATATTTTGCCTTTATTTATCCATTTATTTTTTTTACTGGGCAAAATAAAAACAATGCTGACTTCAAAAAATATGTATACATTTTACCTTTCTGTTTTATTGCTCCCTGTGCTGTTATATGTTTTAATGTTTCCTGAAAACTCAATAGAGGACGTAGACACAGAGGACAGCAGTGATGTAAGGACACACACTCCTCACTGGACGTCTCACGTTATATTCATGCAATTATTAGAACAGACATTTTTAAAGTCAACAAATATAAAGTGAGTCTCACTGTGAATTGTTTTTGTGCTTTTCGTATAAATACGGTGTCAGAGTGCATCAAGCAGCATCAAAATGGAGCTTTTCTATTAAAATAAAAAAGTGCCAGTGGAGGATCCCCCACACCCCCACTAAGACCCTAAAGTCCTAAAATCCTAGAAAAGTCAAAAACCTGGAAAAATGTCCAGCATCCTAGAAATGTCTTAAAGTCCTAAAAGTGTCCCCCAAAACGTCCTAAAATTTTGTAAACATCCTAAAATCAGAAAAATAATTAAAATCCAAGAAATGTCTTGAAATCCTACAATGTCGTAAAATATAACATATGTCCTAAAATCCTGGAAAAGTCCAAAGTAAAAGTCAAAGTAAAATAAATTGAGCATCATGCTGTACGAGAATTTTCAATGAGCTGACGTTTAATTTTTTTATGAACCACTAAATAAGCAGTTAACTGTTGGTGTCACGTCAACCTCAGAGTTTAAGTTGAATGAATTTGAGAAAACAAATTAAATAATTTTAAAATTAACTCAAATTGTTTTTCAGATTCAGTCAAAAATTTTTAAGGCGGCGCAGAAACTTACTTTTTTAGGCAAAAAAATGATCTCTTATTAAAGTGTGTGGAGCCAGATCGGATCTGAGAAAGAAAAGCAGCTTAAGGAGGCGAGTTAAGGGTCTTTTTGGGGGGTCGAGGGGGGTGACACCCTCGGGTTAGTGTCGTGGGGTCGAGCCTCTTTGACTCCCAGCGCCTCACCGGGTCTCCGGCTGCTCCCTAAAGGGCGCCGCCTCCCTCCCGTCTCCCCCGTCTCCCCCGTCTCCGCACTCATCCGGATTCCACGGAGGGGACTTTTCCCAGCATGCCCCACGATACCACAGACTGGTTCATGAGTGTGTGACATTACGTCACCATGACAACCACGATGTCAGCTGGTCTGAATCAAATCTTTATCACCTCCCCGTGACGGCGGCTTTTCTCGCAATGTGGAGCGACCTTCAAACGTGA
>NW_024632315.1:0-4373 GCF_008729295.1 Plectropomus leopardus
CACACACACACACACACACACACACACACACACACACTCTCTGCAGTTTATACTGATAAAAACTACAGTACTGAGATATATATTGCATAAAGATTTAAAAATGCATTTTTTTTCAACTCAGTCTGTCTGTTTTTTTCCTGCATCCTTTCTTTAAAAAAGAAAATCACATTTTTTAAGTCTGGATTTTTAATCTCACTGAAACAAACTCATTTTCAGTGATTTCAGTATTTCAGTGGGATTAAATGACGACAAAGTACAAACAAAGTGAGGCAAAAATAAATAAATATTACTTTTTTGTCTGTCTGCTTGTTTGTATAATCATTTCTCTTTTTTATATATAATCAAGAATTTAAAAAAAGATATGCGCATTTTTTAAAAAGTTTTCAGTGATTTTTAACTACAATGTTTTGCTCTAACAGAGATCGACATTTAATCCTGAAACAAAGTCCTTTTCAGTGAATTCAGAGATTAAATGACTGAAGTACAAGCAAAGTGAGGCAAAAATACATCACTTTTTTATCTGTTTTTTTGTTTAACCTTTTCTCTATTTTCTTTTTTTTTTTACATATATCACGAATAAAAAAAAAGATCTGCACAATTTATTAAAAGTTTCCGGTAATTTTTAACTGATTTTTTCTAACTAGGATAAAAATATAGCACAATTAAAAATGACTGTGGGCTTTTATTACTTTTTTCTTCTTGGCTCAGTTTTTTCAGATCCATCTTGCTTGTTAATACAAAAAAGTGCATTTTTACCCATTTTAAGTTGTTAAAGATTAATAAATAAAATATGATATTGCACATGTGAAGAGTCAAACTGCTGCGCGACACACTGAACACACACTGCCTGTTTTAACCCTGCGTGTCACTTACCTGTGATTTACTGATATTCAACAGAAACATTTCTAAATTTCATCCAAACAGTTTCACATCTGTTTGTGAGTTTCCACTGATGTAACCAAAAATCCAAGAACCACCACGTGTCCCCAGTGAAACCAGTCTGGATTCAGTCGTCCAGTTTTCAGAGTGCAGAGAATAAAGTCAAACCTCCAGCCTGACGCGGCGCGCTGCTCACTCTTCTGTCTTTGTCGCAGCCTGAAAATAAGAAAAACATACAAACGATAAGTGATTTATTCCTGAAAGAAGTTCTCACCAGAATCTTTTGGAGCTTCGCGTTTCAGTCTTTTCGCTGCACGCGCGACGAAATGACGATACTTTATTAAACTTTCACAGGAAATTACATTTGTTACATTCACAGCCAAACCACACATCCCAAAAAATCTGTGATGACCCACATCTGACAAATAAATACTAAAAATACTCAAAAAAACATATAATAATATATGACAATAAATACTGCAGCGTATATTAAAAATAATGGTTATTTTAAGGCAAAATGCTGCGATACAAGACGGAAAAACAGCATCCAGAGTTTTTTTATGAAGAGTTTCAGCACATTCAGGATGTTACAGATGAGGACATTTAACCCTTTAGCACCTGTGTTAATTGGCTTGATTTATTTCAAAAACATGGGAGGAAGTTAAAGACCAAGGAAAGAAGAAAAGTGACAAGAAATTTGTAAAAAGTGGAAAATTACCCAAAAAATGATAAAACATTAAAAAAAGAAAAAAAAATGCTTAAACATTATACAAATTCTGTAACATAATTTAGTTATGATAATTATAAATATAGTTTTAGTTTTCTAAATCTACTAATTTCTTACAAATTGTGCAACATTTCATATTAAGTTGCTCATTGACTTTCCCCACGTTTTGAAAGAAGTTGCACTAATGTGCTCAGCGTTCAAAGGGTTAATTTCTAGTGAAAGGCGTCTCAGCAGCACAAGAAAGGTGATGTCGCTCCGAGTTTCAAAGGGTTAACTGGTCCTCAGTATACGAGCAGCGAAACCATTTACTGGTGGAGTCTGTCCGACGCCTCCACAGCAGCGGAGATTATTTATAAATCACAATCAATAACTTTATTTACAATAACTTCAGGCAGAAAACCGTCGCGTCACATACATTTAATCAAACGATCGATTTAGATTTAGGGGTCGACAGATTATTGGACCATTTTTAAGGTCGATATTTGGCATTTTGTTGATTATCTATATCTGCAATTTATTTTAATGATTATAAAAACTGCAAAAAACAGGAACAAGTTTTACTTTGTAAAACCTCACGGAAATATAGATTTTTAAATTCAGTTTTTGTTCAAATTTTCACTGAACTTTATAAAAAATAGTCACTGGGAACACTCAAAATTTCAGTTTTGCTGAAACATTTGGCATTTAAACATGTTTCAAATATCAGTTATTGATCTGCTTAACTAATAATAATCAGTATTGGCCCTGAAAATCAAATATCAGTCGATCCAAAATCAGTTTATTCAGAGTTTCGTCAAAAGGCAGCAGATTAAAGAGCGCTCTGTCTACAGTCGGCCGGTTTCGCACTCACCCTCTCGGCTCCAGCGGCCATCAGGGCGTCCAGCTCCTGAGTCCAGCCCAGCGCATCCACCAGGACCTGCACGCCGCCGACCACGTCACCCAGCTGCACCACGTCCTGAGCCCGCCGGCGCCACGCGAACGGACCCACCAGGTCCCTGTTGATGAGCAGCCGGGGGACCGAGCCGCGCACGGCTCCCGCCAGACTGGCGAAGGGCTCCACCTGCAGGCGGAGAGACAAACTGCAGCTTTTAGAGACTGTTGTGTTGTCGTTGTGTACAATAAAGTTCCCTTTATTAACCCTTTAAACCCGAGCAAAAAGGTTTCACTGTCTTTAAAAACACGAGAAAAAAAAAGAACAAATTGCAAGAAAGTGGTGAAAAAAAACAACCTGAAAATGTTAAAAAAGGAGAGAAATATTAGAAAATTTACAAAAATAAACTATACTAATAAATTAATCAGAAACTGTGATTATTAGAGTTATATAATCAGAATATGTTACAGAATATAGATGGTATTCATTTTTATTTGCAGCACTTTATTCAGGTCATTTTTTGGCACATTTTCAGGTAATTTCTTGTAACTTTTGACCAGTTTGTTGCTGATTTGTGGGTCATTAGTTGATAAGTTGCTCATTGCCTCCCTGCTTTGTTTCTGAAAGAATTAAAGTCAGTTTGCTCAGGTTTTGAAGGGTTAACCCTCTGAAACCTGAGCAGATTGACTTGATGTCTTTCAAAAACACGGGTAATTAATTAAATAATTACAACTTATGAGATACGAGAAAATTACCTGAAATTTTGCCAAAAAAAGAGAGAAAGGTAAAACATAAAAACAACAAAAAAAGAAATATGCAGATAAAATAATTGATAATTCTACAACTACGAATACAAATAATAATAATGACAATGATAATAATAATTATAAGAAAAAAAGGTAAAAAAAATAAAAGAAAAAAACACATCAACAATACAATATAATATAACAAAAAATAGTTAATTATAGAAAAAGTATGTTAAAAAATAAAGATTATAATGTATAAAAATCAATGTTTGACATATCCCAGGCTGTGATAATAAAAATCTATTTAGCATGTGGTATATTGAAAATAATTCAGATTTTTTTTGTGGGGGTTTCATCTAAATTCATAGGGACATCATGACAAAAATGTGGCATTTAAAGGGTTAAAATTCTGAAAATAACATTAATGTCTAATATTTTTTAAAGCTTGATTTCGAAAAGTGCATTTTGTGCGCAGAGCGACACGAGCATGTGATACTAAAGCAGAAGGCGAAAACAATCTTACTTTAAAAAATTAAAAGAGTAACGAGGGTCAGTTCACGCGTTTGTCCTCCGGCTTTAAATCGTCTCCTCGACTTTGTCTCACTTCAAAATATCGTTTCAGCGGCTAAGAAAAACCTGAGCTCACGGGGGCGTGATGCGGCTCGAAGGCGGCGCTCACCTCCAGTGACGTTCCCATGACGATCAGCAGGTCGGCCAGCGGGAAGTCTGTGAGGTACCTGAAGAAATGATGAGGAAGCTGCTCCCCGAAAAACACGATGTCGGGTTTAACAACGCCTTTACAGGTGGGACACTTCGGCACCGTCCCCCTCATCACATCCGGCTGATAAAACACAGAAACAAGACGGAAACACTGAAAACATCTTCTCATCGACGGTGAAATCCCAGATTTACTGTTTTTATCCGACTCTTCGATGACAAATTCGTTTGTTTGCTCTTTGACTTTGTGGTTATTTTCAGGTAATTTTCAGAAATTTTTCACTAATTTCCTGATTATTATTACAACAGCTGTCACACACACACACACACACACACACACACACACACACACACACACATACACACACGCACACACACAGACACAGACACACAGACACAGACACACACACACACACACACGCACACACACACA
>NW_024632316.1:0-1795 GCF_008729295.1 Plectropomus leopardus
TCATCAACATCCATTTTCGTGGAGTGCGTAACGCGTCTGCGCCGCTGTTTACTGAACGTTGTCGTCCATCAGTGTAGACTTTCACATAGTTGTCGTTCCGGGTGTTTATGGCCCTTAAGACTGGTTCATGAGGTCGCAGAGGACCATGGCGACGCCGACAGCGGAGTCGGCGTTCTGTCCGTACACCACCGGCTGAGGAAACGCCTTCTCCACCTCCTGCCTCAGCACCTCGTTGCGGACGATGGCGCTCCCGCTGCCCACGATCCTGCGGACCCCCGCCTGCCGCAGACGCTCAGCGGGCATCATGGAGGCGATGTTGTCCAGGACTCCGCGGCACACCGCCCTGGTCACATGACCCAGAGACAGATTGGTGGCGGAGATGTTGGTCACCTGGCCGAGGCGCAGAGGGTCGTGTCTCTCTCCGAGGATGGTGGGAGTCACCCTCAGGTCGCTGGTTTCCTGACTCAGAGCGCAGCGGATCAGCTTCTCATATACGCAGGAATCACTCAGCTCCACACCTGAGCGCGAGCAGCAGGAGAAAATGAACATTTAATGGCGACAGAGTGGAAAATTTAGGTCCTAAAACGCGTTAGTCAGTTAGCAATTTTACACTTCGGTTCCCTCGTCGCAAAGTCTGTTTTTTTTAAACAGGCTTTCGGTAAAATGACTAAAATATAGCGTTTTATAGCGTTTGTAGTGGTGGCGTTTAAATCGTAGTAGTAGCTGAGGTATTTCGGATCTGGACCACATGACCAGCATGACTAAAAATACACACCGAGCTCTTTCATCCAAGAAGCGAGCGTCTCCACGAAGGTCGACAGTACGTTCCCTCCGTTGAGCGAAGCCGCCACCGCCAAGTACTCATCGTCAAAGTAGGGGAAGTAAGAGACGGAGGAGGCGGGCTGAGGAGAGTCTGGAGGTTTGAAGTCGGCCGGCATGGCGAAGGTCAGCTGGGCCGAGGTGCTGATGTTCAGAACTGAGAAACCGAAGAAAAACTTTAATCTGAAGGAAAATGAACCAACAGCTCTGAACGAAACACCGAGAGACAGTGATGGAAGGACGACCTCGGATCCATGATGCATCAGTTTTCTGTGCGTGCAAAAACATGAGTGCAAGCTAAGACGAAGGTTTTACCTGCTGTGTTCTCTTACCGTAGTCGTTTTTTAAAAATTAATTCAAATACGTTAAACCGCTCTGACGCTTTGCTTTTGCTCTTATTGCAATCTTAAAGTGTACGATTGTTTCTGTATGAACAGAAACAGCCCTGACATCGCTGTTGACAACAGCTGCTTCTATACACACTAAAATTACTGTTTATTTTTGATCTTTGTCAGGTCAAAACCTGATGAAGATCCAAGCAGGATCAAAACGTCTTTAATAAACTTGTGTGGCATGTGCAGGCGTTACCTTTTTCCCCATTTTCTCCATTTGTCATTTGGACACCAAAACATGAGAAAACGGGTCCAGATTGAAAAATATGTTACCCTTTTAAAATGTAAATCGAAGCGTTATCAGAAGTGAAAGAGTAAAAGAAATCGAATGAATGCAGCATGAGGTGGTACAGCTGTAATGAATTCTTTCATCTGAAATGCTCAACAGTCTTAAGAGTTTTGAGTTCGCTGCGTTTAGTGATCCTGACCCTGAGAGAAACGACTGGACTTCCTGTTTCACCTGCGTCTGTTCGTGCGCTCATGCAGGAGTAGACGGAGCACTGGAAGTCTCCCAGGGCCGCACCCACAGGCGTACCAGCAGGGACACCATGCCAGTCAGAGCACGTCTGTCCCGCCAAGCCACC
>NW_024632317.1:0-3313 GCF_008729295.1 Plectropomus leopardus
CCTAAAAGACAAATTTCAGATTCCAATAACTATTGAAAGAATTAAAAAATTCTCCCGAGCTTCAGGGTTAACTTTGAACTTAAACAAGTGTGAATTACTTGCAATTCATGACACACCACTAAAAGACATCTGCAATATCCCTATCAAGTCAGAAATCAAATACTTGGGAATTTACCTGACAAAAAACCAAAAACAAAGTCAATCCTTAAATGTAGAAAATAAAGTAAAAGAGAGTAAAGCCAAATTAAATTCATGGCTCCAAAGAGACCTTTCAATACTTGGCCGGATTTACTTAACCAAGATGGAATGTCTCTCAAGATGTATTTACCCGGCTTACTCTAATGCCATTCCAAAAAAACTAATAAAATCTATTAACCAAATCAATCTCAACTTTATTTGGAGAAACAAACCACACTATATGAAAAAAAGCAATATGGTTAAAGACATTAAAGATGGTGGCCTAAAAGTTATTGACTTTGATTGCCTGAATGGAACCTTAAAAATTAACTGGCTAAAATCTTGGATCAAACACAGCAACTCATTTTGGTACTGTATCCCAAATTCCATATTTAATAAGATTGGAGGACTGAAATGTCTTCTCATGGCGGACTTTAATATCGATAAACTACCCATATCATTATCAGAGTTCCATAAACAAATTCTGTTATACTGGAAAATGTTATATGTGCATCATTTCTCACCCCATACCTCTATGATTTGGAATAATAGATATGTATTGTACCGAAATAAATCCTTATTTTATGGGGACTGGCATGAGAAAAATATATGGTCCATAATAGATTTAATGGATGCCAGTGGTAATCTTCTGGATTATCAACAATTTTGCACTAAACATAAATTCAACCCTTCAAAATCAGACTTTATTAATTTACACAAAGCACTTCCTCAAAAATATATATTTCTAATAAGAAACATACTGGCACACCAACCTATAACGCCACAACCAGCCCCATTGGCAATACAGGGGATTTCAATCCTGGACAGAAAATGTAATAATAACTTTATAAGAAACTGCCTTACTGAAAAATCTTTTCCCGGCAGACAAAACAAAAATGACATTTTACACAAATTTGATAAAAAATCAATTGATAAACTCAGAACAATGTTCCTGACATTTCCTATACCCCCCAAAATGAAAGAAACACACTTTAAAATTATGAACAACATTTATCCATCTAAAGAATTACTTAGACTACGTTTTAATATTGATGACAACATATGCACTTTCTGTGAAAAGAACATTGAAACTACGGACCATGTATTTTTCTCATGTCGTATAATACAAACATTCTGGATTAATATCCACAAATGGATCAAACAAAAAGTTCCATTATTTCCAGCTTCTATCTCTAGAGATGATGTAACCTTTGGTATGATCTTGCAAAACAAAAATGATGAACTCTGTTGTAATGTAATTCTATGTATAGCCAAATTCTTTATCCACAAGAACAGAATACTAAAATCATCACCCAAATTTATTGTCTTCTTGAATGAGTTTAAAATGTACATGAAGTCCTTAAACCTTCTTAAAGCGATAAAAGCACAGAAATTATATGATATCTTAAAAGATTTCCCCACTGAAATGATCAGCTGAAAATAACATGAACCCCCCCGTGATATCAATGATTCTTATCTTGTTACTTTACTATATTATTTTAATTTTAAGATATGTTTAGGTTTAATTCTACCTCATATTTTTACATTGAAGCACCGAATGTATTCGTTATATTTTGAGATGATTTGCACTAAGCTGTTGTTCCCTCGGCAATCTCTTTATTTTATTACAATGTCTGTTAAATGTAAATTGCCATACTTGTTTATACTTTGTTATTTTGTTCTTTATCAATAAAGCATTAAAAAAAAAAAAAAAAAACTTAAAAAAAAAAAAAAAAAAAGTTTCCGAAGAAGACAGTTCGCTGGTTACTTGTAACAAATGTTCCAAGCGAGTTCCACGAGGAGGGAGAACTAGCACTAGCTTTAATACTTCAAACCTGATCAGCCACATGAAACATAACCACCGCTTCGATGGAGTTTTGAAAGCGTATGAGGATGCCCGGGCTGCTAAAGACGCTAACGTTAGCAACTTAAAGCCACCCGCAAAGAAGCCACCGGGACTTAGACACATCGGTGAGGCTTTCGAAAAATCCAAGAGGTTTTCCAAAGATGACCCACGGGCTAAGGCTATTGAAGATTTAATCATGGACATGATGGCGCTTGATGACCAGCCCTTCACCCTGGTCGAGGACAGAGGCTTTTCCCGTCTGATTAATCACTTGGAGCCACGGTTTACATTGCCGAGCCGCCGCTACTTTTCTGATGTGTGCCTTCCAGCTAAGTATGATGCAACTGCCAAATGTATTCACACTTTGATTGATAACAATGTGAAAGACATGAGCTTCACCATGGATATATGGACTTGTGATGTCAGCCCTGTAAGCATGATGAGTCTGACCGCGCAGTGGATAAATACAGACTTTAAAATGTACAGAGCGGTGTTGCACTCCCAGGAGCTGCCCGGATCACACACAGGTATAATGATTCAACAGACTATTAAGAAGGAGATGGTGCATGTTGTCTTACGAGATAATGCTCGCAATATGGAAAAGGCAATGAATGAGGGTGGTGTTGCAAGCCTGGGCTGCATGGCCCACTCTTTACAGCTTGCAGTGAACGAGGCTGTGTTAAGTCAAAGAGCTGTGTCTGACTGTGTTGCCATTGGGCGCAAGATTGTTGGACACTTTAGACAGTCTCAAGTAGCGTCCTCCGCCCTGAGGAAGTTACAAGAGCGGCTGCAGGTGCCACAAACACGACTCCAACAAGACATAGCTACGCGATGGAATAGCACTTTTTACATGCTCAAGAGTCTAGTGGCACAGAAGCAAGCTATTGCAGCATATGCAGTTGAATACCATTTGCCCGCAACACTCAGCGCCCACCAATGGACCCTGGTCGAAAACATCCTGACCATCCTCGATCCATGTGAACAGCTGACCAGGAACATCAGCAAGGCCACAGCCACAGCTCGGACAATATCCCCTCCATCCAAGCCTTGACGCGTCTGCTTAAGCAAACTGTTCCAACAGACCACGGCGTGAAGACGTCAAAGGACACGCTGTTAAAAGCAGTGCAAACACGTTTTGGTCACGTCGAGGAGGAGCCCCTGTACTATCTGGCAACAATAGTGGACCCGCGGTATAAGGATCGCTACTTCACCCTCGCATCAAAACGGCAAGCAACACGTATGCTGCGGGAAAAGTTGCTGGAGAATGATGGTGCCACAGCTGCCACTCCC
>NW_024632318.1:0-5231 GCF_008729295.1 Plectropomus leopardus
AAGTTTGTCTTACTGTCGTGATAGTGATATCTCAAGAAGACCTTCATGGAATTTCTTCAAATTTGGCACAAACAATTACAGTCTCAATGACTAAAATGATAGAATTTAGTGGTCATAGTTCACGGTCACTGTGACCTCATTTATCTCATTTCCATAAAGTCGATATTTCAAGAACACTTTGAGGGAGTTTCCTTAAATTTGGCACAAATTTCCACTTGGACTCACTGATCAAATAATTAGAATCTGGTGGTTGAAGCCCAAAGGTCAAGGTCACTGTGACCTGTGGTGGAAATTCTCTGCTGCTTCTGCTGGTGAAGAATGAAATAGAGACTTCTGCCAGCCGACAAGGTTTTATTTTATTTGCAAAGAAAAGGTCAATCAACATGTGAGCGGTCAGGATGAAGAAAGACCCCGAGCATGGGGAAAACTGGACATTTTATGCTTGTGGAGAAACACACCCCTCGGCCCCCTTATTCAAAGGTGTGTATTCGCCCCTTTGTCTCTTGCAGGTATCGGTACCGACCCCCTAAGGTGTGAGAAACACACCCCTCGGCCCCTTATCCAAGGGTGTGTCTTCGCACTCTTTGTCTCTTGCAGGTATCGGTACCGACCCCCTAAGGTGTGAGTTAAACCGTCTAGACATCACAGTTCAAAATATAAAAGAATTTGAATCTTGATGAGGAGACAGAAGGGAAGGGTGTCTCACGTGGTTGAAATGCAAAGGAATTGAATTAACAATTATAATCAAAGAGTCTGACATTTTGGTGAGGCGGTGGGAGGTTGTGTGTCTCACAAAGAAGTCAAAATTACAATTACAATTCCTCACAAAATATGTATCTGGCCATAATTCAAGAATCTATACCCGAATTACACACAAACACAAAAATTGACAAAGTAATGAAATTATAAGATTTTATATATAAAAGGTCTAAGGTCACCTTCTCTGTGACATCAAATTATTCTGCATAAAATATTTTTTCTGGCCATATATCAATGTCATAACATTCAGTCAGATACTGATATGGTGGCATTAATCTGTAAACTGCTTATTGTAGAGCTCTTTTGTGCTGCCCAGGAAAGATGTGTGTGAAGCTTCCATGTTTTCACGGACATAAATCCAAACTGTAAGAGGAACTTGACTGGTGCAAGGATGCATACAACTATTGGGTGTTAATTCTAGTTTTTACTTTGATTTGAATCTACTTTTTAATTGGTTTATTCACTTTATAGGAATCTCAGGAATGCTAGTATTACAATAAATAATAGATTGCAATTCAAATTTAGTTTTTCTGTGTGGTGAATGCGGTAAGAGGACATCATCCCACCACTTGCTTCTTCAGTCTCTAAATGAAAATGTAATTTTAGTTTGATGAATGTTTAAAATAATCTTTTGAATAGTGGCTCTCCTGGGCCTCTATAATTCTAAGGATGTTTGAGGCTCTGACTTCATTGTCCTTGTTTACTCATAAAACTCATAATACGTTCCTTCCTAACATATTCCTTCATGATATTTTCCAGCCTGAATAAAAAGCTTTCTCTCGTAAGGCCTCTCCATCTCTCCTCTCTCTCACAGCACTCACAGTAGTGCCTTTGGATTTTTCATCAGCCACAGCATGTACATTATTCTGAGCAGCAGCCCCTGAGTCTAACTTGGGGGGGGGGGATTCACCACACAGATGCCCCCAAGCCCTCAAAGCCCCTCACTGGCACCCTCCCATCCTGGTCGGACTGTTCAGAGCTAAGTTTAAATCTTTAATAGCCCCGCGATAGTTTCCCCCAGCACAAAGGTAGTGGGACTGCATGTGAATGACTCCAAACATCGGAGGGAATGATAAAGAGAGGGGATGTCATTAGGGAGCTCATGGTAATCAGAGGAGGAAGGAGTGCTCTGCCATTTGACACACATTTTGGGAAATTCTCTGTGGGACGTCTGCTTTGATCACTATCATTTCCCCAGCGTATGGGTGTGTACTGTATGAGTATGCATGTGTGGCAGGCAGGGGTTAGACAATGTGTTTATGCAAATGCACTTGTCATCTGAGTCTTGAAGTTACTGACAAGGTGTTTATTTTTGTTTCAGTTTCCAAACATGGGCAACTGTCTGTTTGAGTCCACGTGGATGCCTTGCCCACACACACACACTCCCTTCTGTTTATTTATAACCAAACAGCATCAGTAAGAGCAGGCTCTGAGCCCAGTGTGGGTGTTGGGGGGAGGAGAGGGGGCGTGCATCTATCAAGTCAGTGATGGGTCTGGCTTAATGATAAGCCTACATTGACTTGCCTATGGGATCAGAGCAGATGTGTATTGAAATTCCTATTTACAGACTGCAATCTTGGGAGAGTGAAGAAGAGCAGGCAGGGGGGGTGGATGTAAAGAGATGAGAGGAAATATGAAGATGACTGGGTTTTTACAATAAGGTGACGAGTTGGACTTATCTTGTGATCTTGGAGGGCTTCAAACTCCTGGAAATGCACTTTAATAGTGTGCTCAAGAACTCATTTTTTTATTTGTCTTAGCAGATTTATGAGAATTTTTTTTTCTCATCAGTCAAGTCATCACATGTTGCCACTTCGCAGTTGTCTAAATATTATAATCTATCTCTATATCTATGTTCCAGGATGCTGCTTCCATGATGTCAAGCTGTGGTGGTTATGTTTAGGCAACAAAAGCACATGGCAACCAACATAGGGATGTCAACAAATGCATGCTGGCATGAATGGCTAGGTTTAGGCAACAAAGTCATTAGAATTAGGGTAAGGAGGCACACGGTAAGGTGACCCTATAGGGACCTTTGTGCTTCTTATATTAGGTCATCAGCAGTGTTTCAACCTGATGCCTTCCAATGGCATATCATGTGGATGTGACAGGTTCCCTTCGACTGCACTCTCAGCTGACATCAGTGGGGTATCATGCAGCTGCGAAAGGTAACTTTTTGCATCAGCATCATATGCTAAAATCACTGCAAAAGTGACTATTAAACGGCTTTGGTATGAGAATAGGCTGGACAGGGAGGGTGATTTAGACACATTATTGGAAGTCATTTGTTTGCTAATTACAGTAATGAATCCAAGCTTTTGAAGTTTGAATTTGTGGATTCTTCTGAGCTGTTTGTATGGTCACAAAGGGCCATTTATATAACCCACTGTACTCCTTCAATGCACTGGCACATACACACACACACACACACACACACACACACACACACACTCACAAACACACAAATTCAGAAATGAGAAGTGACCCTGACACAGATACAGTGACATAACCATAAATGATTCGCCACAGCCTGCTCTCCATCATCCTCTTTCTCCTAAGTGCTGGGCACTCTCCTTCTCTCCTCATCTACCCTCTCTCTAGTGGCTCCCACTCTAGTGGTGAGCATTATGCACTTGTCAGATTCCTCCAGAATGACAACGTCACCCCCCCACCCCCATCTCCTCAAACCTCATCTCACCTTCTCTCATATTCCCCTTTCGCTCCTCCAAAAAGCCTTGAGGTTCAGCAGGAGAGGCCTGCAGGGTGTCACAGCTGACTTGATTAAAACATGGGTGTCTATTAATCTGCAGTCTGAATCACACCAAGAAAGAGCAGCAGGAGGAGGGGGGATGGTGAGAGACAGAAATATAATGAGTATGAAAAAGGGGGGAGGGGGTATTAAAGGAGAAAAGAGAATACGGAGGATTGAAAAGAAAAGAACAATCAGGCCTAAGAGAAAATTAAGTCAGAAAAACAGGGGTAGTGGAGATAAATTATACATTAAGGCCACAGTTAACTGCACTGAGGTAATGTAAAAAAGAATACAGCTTCATTCATACACATACACACAAATACATATTTTTATTTAAATTCTTTTTACCTTAATTTTTATTTTACATTTTATTATATTTTTACACTATATTTTACAGTTTATTACACTGTGTGCACAGTTAGAAAATTTCAATATACTTTCCTCCGTGACATCTACACTGGATCTGTTTCAAACTAAATTTGCCTAATTAGCTTATTTTAAATGTAAGGATCTTTGCAAAGACCTGATCTCCTCACACAATCCTGACACTGTGCTCAATGATTTTGTAGACTTAAGTCTTAAGAAGGACTTACATCAACAAACTGACTGTGACACAAAGGGAACAAGGACTGTGAACCACTATTATACAGTAATCACAGGGAGCGACAGAGCAGATTCTGTTCCTGTTCAGTCAGAGTGCTCATGCAACCATCCTGTAGAGTTCACAGTATGAACACAAACTACGGAGCATGCCCCCAGTAATGTGAGAGGTTTAGGAGATGCTGCTCTGCAGTCTGAACTACATGTGGCAGTTTGGTGCATGTTAATCAGTAAAACTACAGAAGCCACTTTCCAAAAGAAAAAAAATGAGCGTATTGTTCAGACAAGTCAAGCTGAGTTACATCCCTACATACCTGAGACCCCTGAGGAAATTCCTGGTATCCCTCCAAATACTGAGGAATTTGTGCTCCTGCACTATCAAGAGCATCCTGATGGGAACAATCACTGCCTGGTACTCAACAAGCACCGAACAGAACCACAAGACCCTCCGAAGAGCGGTTCAGTGGCTGAACACACCATAGGTGCTGCTCTACCTGCAAACAGAATGTTTATACCAGTCGCAGCAAAAATAAGGCCAGGAGAATCATTAAAGATCCCAGCCCACCAGATAACTGCCTTTTCTCTTTGTTGAGATGTGGAGAAGGTACCCAGTACAGCAGGAAGCCCAGAGAGCTCAGGAAGAGCAGGCGGAGCTGTGAACCGACCACCACCTGGTGGTGAGTTGGCTCTGATGGTGGGGGAGGATGCCGATCAGACCTGGCAGACCCAAACGCATTGTGAGGGTCTGCTGGGAACGTCTGGCAGAGTCTCCCGTCAGAAAGAGCTTCAACTCCCACCTCCGGGAGAGCTTCGACCATGTCCCGGGGGAGGCGGGGGACATTGAGTCCGAGTGGGCCATGTTCCGTCCCTCCATTGCTGAGGTGGCCGACCGGTGCTGTGGCCGTAAGGTGGCCGGTGCCTGTCGGGGCGGCAACACCCGAACCCGCTGGTGGACACCGGCAGTAAGGATTGCCGATAAGCTGAAGAAGGAGTCCTATTGGGCCTTCTTGGCCTGTGGGACTCCGGAGGCAGCAGACAGGTACTGACAGGCCAAGCAGAGTGCGGCGGCGGCGGTCGCCGAGGTGAAAACCCGGGCGTGGGAGGAGTTCGGCGAGGCCAT